>NW_025776514.1:0-65844 GCF_021130785.1 Homalodisca vitripennis
TTTTGAATAACATCCCTAGAACCCTCAATCTGAATTCATAACTCAATATCCCTAATGTATACTATTAAACATTTTTAGCCTTTTTTGATTGTACGTAAGAGTAAAAATCTCTTTTTGGAACTAAATAATGTTCATGGAAAACCTCTGCATATTGCAACGTAATTTAGCAAATATGTTTACATGCTATTTTCCTGTAGCAAATTTTATATCCTCTCATTTCATTACCAATCTATAATACAGTGTGATTTTTCCCAACTAAGATTAGAAATTAATTTGTTTTAAATGTTTAATTTGGCCAAGCGCGTAACTAATTTGACGCTAAGCTATTATGTTGGTAATTCTATAACATCAAATAAAATCTTTATAGAGATCGAAAAGTTAAACCCATTAGTTTTAACACGTTTATAAATATTAAATATAATGGCCATCTTAATATAGATTTTTTATAAATATTAAGACATCGGAGGCCAATCTAGAGGTTTATTTATTAAAAAGAAAAAATCGCTCATCATATGCAACTTAAAATAACTCCCCCCCCCCCAGAAAATTTTATGATTATAATTTCCAAACTATTTTTTGCATCTGCGTATATATGTGGCTGAATGATATATACCAACATTATTCAAACTGATTTAGTTTCTTAGCTCTAGGAGCTGGATTTAACATCAACTAATAATTATAGAAATGTAACGTTTAAATTTTAATTACAAGAAAACCTATTAATATCGGATATATCACGTATTTTAAATATTTGTTATGGAATTCATGAATATATATATATATATATATATATAAGTAGATATGAATATGCCGATTCTAGCGCACTTTTGGAGACATAACGAAACCAATGAAATTTACTGTTAAATGTGCCATAAATTGATTCTGAGAAAATAAACACTAAATCTCGAATGTAAAATAACCGAATCTATATCTGTTTGCTTCTACTTTCTTAAGCAGTTTTAATATCTATTACTAATGTTGTTAAATCTCCTTAGAATCAATGTAAAATCTTCGATATCTTAATCTTTAATCTTCAAAGTTAATCGTAACACATTCTTTATATTTTTATTATCTTTTTACCTGTAAACAATCAAGTGTAATTTATAATTTTTATTCAATTCTTTAATCCTTTTTTCATCCAAAACAGTCAAAAATCTATTTGGCAAATGTACTTTGAAATCTTACAATTCTGCTATGATTTTAAGCCCGAAATTTATCTTTCATTTTATCCAATGTCACAATTTTTGTATTTCTTATTTTTTTCTAAATCAATTTATTTCTTATATTCTTTAAATCTTAGTTCGCCAACTTCATTTAATTCCTTTAGTAGCTCCATTTATATAGGAAAAAAATTTTAATTAGAGATTTTCTAAATTCTATTTTATAGTAATTTTTCGAGAAATATCATTAAAATTATCAAGTTTTTAAGGGGGGTAGTACACCGTTAAATGTCAAAAAATTTCATTATTAAATTTTTTTTCATTATAATTGTTTACTAGTTTGTTCTGATCAATACAGTAAAAAAATTATGATGATATCTTGATTTTTAGCTGAATTATGACAAAAAAAACGAAATCAATACATGACGCTTTTTGAACAAAATCCAAATCTTGTACACTCCTCTTGTTTTTAGATTTCGTTTTTATACAGTATTCATTGATAGTAGGTGGTGTTTTGCTTTACAATCTGTGATTTGTTTTCTTATTTCTATCTTACAGGCCCTATGCCTTTGGTTCAATTTATTGTTTGTTTACATTATTTGAGTGAAGATTAGTGTCAACATTTACGTTTTCAGTGTCAAGTAATCGAAAATAGATTGACAGAACTCTGTGATTGACCAACTAGGTGTGTACTTTGGTAATGCTATTAGAGCCAATCCCAATGACTTGGTATCAATGAGAAAGGTATGCTTGGGCAGTAGTATGGAACTACAAGGCCAGTTCGGATGAGAAACCACTTCACCATTTTTGTCCGACTGGCCCAGAATCTTGGTGTAAGTACCAGCAGGCTATATCCAATGACTCAATAACAACTTTTAAACATAAAAATACAATACCATGCCCTATAATGGATTTCCATTAAACCAATATTCGTAGATCTGACAAAGCCTGAACTTTTAAGAAGATGTTTAAAAGGAGAGACCCCAAAACACTAACGAGTCATACAACAATGGGCTTTGGAACATCTGCCCTTAAAAAGGTTTTGCTGGAAGAACAGTTTTAAATATTTGCAGCACATGAAGCATCTTTGATTTATAATGAAGGGCATTTAGGTAGGTTAAAGGTTCTTACTCATTTATCCATGACTCCGGGGACTTTCTGTGAAGAATTGTTGAGAAATTTTGATGAGATCTGTGTGCGCGCATTGCTAAAGAAAGTTGAAAATCAAAGTTTGTGAAACCTTACATCGCCGCTCGCACACCCACAGCAAACCAACAGGGAAACGCGCGCCCATGGTGGCGAACGGGATGCCGGATCAAAATTAAACTAGGTAAAAAAAAAAAAAACACCGTGGTCAGTATACTCAGGTTCATTTACTACGAAAAACACAGGCCTATCCAGTCAATATAATTAAGTATATACTATATATATATATATATATAATATATATATATATATATATATATATATATATATTATAAATAAAAAAATAAAAAGTGCCTGCAGTAGTATATACCT
This sequence comes from Homalodisca vitripennis, assembly GCF_021130785.1. NCBI lineage: Eukaryota > Metazoa > Arthropoda > Insecta > Hemiptera > Cicadellidae > Homalodisca > Homalodisca vitripennis. The sequence goes on from NW_025776514.1 coordinate 2,679, forward strand.
CGAACAATTCTTGTCAGGTGCACCTGCATACAAAAAAATTAGACACGCCATAATTTGAAACAAGAAATGCCAATTCCACCCGGTATCCTTCGGCTAAGGGCGGGCTCCTAATGAAATCTAAGAAATAACTAAATAATATCTAAAACTAACTTAAAATTAAATAACAAAATATAAACTATATAAATGGCAACAATAACAATAACAAATAAATAAAGAATGCAGGGTATCACAGATTTTGACTAGCAGAAATGTCCATCATGGTGGCCGTCCCTCAGCAGAGCGCAAAGTGAAGGTTTCTCTGCGACCACGCATGATGGAGAGATGACAGGAGATAAACAGCTCATCCCTTGGACCCTGAAACCAGGTTTCAGCCTAGTACCCTTTTAAAGTTAATAATTATTAATAAAAACGTTGCCTAACAATATAGATTTTAATAAAAGTAAAGTTGCCAAAAATTATCTATCAAGAATTTTAAGTTAAGTAAATTACCAAAATTTCAAAATATCACAGACCAATCAATTACTGATAAAAATTAAAATAAACCTTAATATAGAAGCTGGTAACATTAGAAAACAATAAATAAACAAGATATTCCATTTAAAAAGACTAAAACAATAAGTTATAAAGAAATTTATTCGAGGTATACGCAGTAGCCTACCATACGTAACAATTTGGTTAAAACGATTTTTAAAACAGGCATTTATTGACAGAATAGGCTCAATATTGGTGAAAAGCAGGGGAAGGGCATCCTGCACTTAAAATAAAATTCCCAACTCAAAACAACAACCCCAAAGAAAGTTAGTATGAAAATCCCCTCTGTCACAGAACAAAAATTAAGCGTTTTACTCTTGGTGAAAAAAAAATTTAATGATTAGGAAAAAAACTGATGGCCAAAAGTAGCAGCCTAATAACAGGAATCTAAATTTAAAATTTGATGGCAGAAGGACTTAAATTAACCAAGTAGGCTATAAGGGGGAGTTATGGGCTAAAAGACCCGAAGAACGTTACATCTCTCAGAAAGGCTTAAATTTAGCAAAATGAACCTTCAGCAGTCTCTCTGGGTTTGTTTACAAAAACTACATAAACAAGTGGACACATTACAAAACAATATTGGCTGCAGAATAAAAAAGAACTGTAACATAAGCCTAGGACTGGGTCCTCACTGAGAGACAGAAAATTAATTTAAGCTGAATAGAAAGGGTGAAAACTAATAAAAGTGTAAGAGAATTAATTTGAAAGCCAATTTAAAATTTAGTTAAACAGCCAGAAGTACTAAAATTGAATAAAAGGCACAGCTACAATTTGGAAAACCATGTGCTCTTAACCTTCACAGTTTTGAAAAATAAAAATAATTACTAAATATTAAAAGAAAGCAAAACTTACTCATCAGTGAGGGGCCGTAAACCTAGCCGCACATGTTAGAAGGAATCAGCTCAGCAAATCTAACAAAATACTAAAATAAACCAAAATTTTAAACAGGAGCTACTCCTAACTAGTACACTACAGCTCAGAGTCTTTACGCCACTCTCCGGAAAGGCCAAAACGCCTCCTTTAAAATTCAGTCGCCTCTGCAGCCAATAAACCACACACACACTATATAAAACACACATGAGCCGGGGAGATATAGGTATTGAACCGGCTCAGACTCCCCCCCAAAAGGAGGAACTCCCCTCTGTTAATTTCTTCAAAAAGAAGAACCGAACGAAATGCCTCTCCCCCCAAAGGTTGAAGAATTATAAACCGGAAACCCTGAAGTATGCAGAAGGGAAAACCAAGAAAATCCAGTTGGAGGCAAGAAATCCCTCCAAGAGTAGCGTGGGTACAAAGAAGAAAACAGGAACCTTGATCAGGAAGAAGGAGCAGAGGTGATCAGGCCCTCTGGACCTAAAAACCCTTCCGCACAGACTAAAGAGAAAATCACGGATGACTCCGGCAAGGCTTCAGATGGGATATGTGCGCCTTCCTGAAAAATCTTCTCGGACTGAGGATCTCCCAGTCGGGCAGTTCACCGGAGTCAGAAACTTCAAGATGCGGTGGGGACCAGTCCACCTGTAGCAAAGTTTAGCAGCTCTTTTGTCCACAGCCGAACTGACTGGGTGAGCCTTGCAGTAAACTAGATCCCCCACCTGGAAGGGATTGGCAATACGACCTCGGTTGTACTTCCTCCTTACTAACTCCCTAGCCCGAATGAGATTCCGCCTGGCTGCCTCCCAAGTGGCTTTCACATCGGGAGTACCAGGAGGTGGCAGAAGATCGCTAAATTTTTCAAAGGTTCGCCAAAGGGTTGTTTGGCGGAAAGCCAAATAATAACTCGAAAGGTACCGCCTTGTGACTTTCATGCTGGGCCGTATTAAAGGCAAAATTGGATCCAAGGTAGTTGTTGATCCCAGGTGGTCTGATTTTCCGCATGAAAGGCAATGAGAGCAGATCGAAGATTGCGATTAAACCGTTCGGCGTGAGAAGGCTGAGGATAGAAAGGGGAAGTAGTCACATGGCGGATTCCGTGCCCAAAGCACATTTCTTTTAAAAGATATTAGAGACAAATTGTGAACCATTATCGGAAAACTAAGGTGGCGGGGATTCCAAAGTGTTGAAAAAAATGGTTACGAAGTGCTTGCACCGTGAGCTGCGCGGTAGCACTCCGCAATGGGAACAACCAAACAAACTTGGAGAAGGCATCCACACAAACAAGTAGGAACTTATTTCCGGACTTGCTACGCGGGAGAGGCCCAACATAGTCAATGAAAACCTTCTCCAAAGGTTTTTCCGCCACCTCAGATGACAAAAGACCCAACTTGGTATTTTGAGCGGGTTTGCTTAGCGAGCACAGTTCACAAGAACGTACTCGAGCTGCAATATCCCGGTCCATACCTTTCCAGATGAACTGATCCCTAATCTTCGCGATGGTCTTATGAATTCCTAGATGTCCACCCACAGGAGAAGAATGAAAATACTGAAAGACCATCGGTACAAGAAAGCTTGGCAGCACTAACTTAGGTTTTCTCCGCTGCTTGTCACGGCAGCATAGAGCACCTCGGTACAGAAAATAAGGAGGGTGGGCACCTCCGTTTTTAAGCTCATTGATGATAGCAGTCAGCTCGGGATCCTTAAGTTGGTGTGGAACAATGTCCGAAAATGCCAGAGGAAAGTCTAGGAGCACGCCACAACATGGCGGCTCTGATAAATTCTGGTGGTCGTTGGGTAAGTGATACATGCGTGACAGAGTGTCCGCTATGATATTTTGGGTGCCTCGCACGTGCTGCACTGTGAACTTAAGGGCAGAAAATTTGGACTACCCAGCGACCAATCTTCCCGAGTTGACGGGGGTGGGCAAGGAGCCAAGAAAGTGCCTGGTTGTCGGTTTCCAACAAAAATTCTTTATGTTCTAGGTAACGCCTGAACTTATTAATTCCAAACACGACAGCCAAACATTCCAGCTCATAAACAGAACAACTCTTCTTCTCACAAGGGGTTAACGTGCGTGAAGCATAAGCTATGGGCTGCCGGATACCATCTACTTCTTGGGATAAAACAGCAGCAACGGCTAAGGAGGAAGCATCAGTTTGCAAGACGAACCTACGACTGAAATCAGGCATAGCCAAGACTGGAGGCTGCATCACTGCCTCTTTCAGCTGCTCAAAAGCAGTCTGTTGCGCTTTACCCCACTCAAACTTGGCACCCTTTTTCCTAAGAGAGTTCAGAGGGGCCGCCACTTCAGCAACATTGGGGATGAAACGACGATAAAAATTTATCATTCCCACAAAACGGGCAATCCCCTTGGCATCCTTAGGAGGAGGAAACTCCCTGATTGCCTGGGTTCTCTCTGGATCAATACAAACACCTCGAGAAGAGACAAGATGACCCAGAAACGATATTTCAGGCTGAGCAAAACTCACCTTTTCAGGATTGACGGTAAGGCCAGACTCTCGCAGCCTAGTTAGAACTTCCTCCAGATGAGTCAAGTGCTCCTCATAACTCTCACTGTACACAAGCAGGTCATCCAGATAGTTGAACACGAACTTAAATTTGACATCATGAAAGATAGAATCCAGGAGTCTGGTGAGTGTTTGGGCCACCACAGCCAAGCCCATTGGCACTCGGGTGAACTGGTACAAATTCCAAGGCACACAAAAGGCAGTGAGAGGTCGAGACTCGTGTTTTAGAGGAATCTGATGGTATGCCTGATTAAGATCAAAAATGGAGAGAAATACTTGGCCTTACCAAACCAGTCGAAAGCAGAATGCAAATCGGGGAGAGGCACGGAGTCAATTTCTATCTGAGCATTGAGCTTTCGATAATCCAGGACCAATCTGGACTTCCCATTAGGTTTCGGCACTAGAAACGCTGGACTGGAAAAATTTGAGCAAGACGGCTCGGATTACCCCACTCTTAAGTAAATCATCGATCATATTTCTCAGAATTTCCATCTTGGGCGGAGCAAGCTTATATGGATGGGAACGTACAGGACGGGTGTCTGTAAGACGAATCTCGTATTCCAAGAGATTGGTCGTGCCCAGTTTGTCAGTGAGGACTTCAGGAAAACTGGAACAAATCTGCCTTATGTCCTCAGCCTCTTTCGGCGTAAGATGTCCTAGTTGGTCAGGAGGAGTCAAGCTCTTATCTTCCATCTCTAAGGCAGCAGTCCCACGAGACTCGACATCAGAAAAGGGAACGAGCACCCGCCTGGCGAAAGCAAAGAAAACATGACTGGAGGCCAAATCCAAAATCATGCCAGTTTTTCCGATAAAATCTGCTCCCAAGATGAAAGGAAAAGTCAGGTCCTTAGCCACCAAAAAGCTCCAATCCCAAGAGAAATAATTAATTTTGATGTGAATCTGGGCACTACAGATAATAGGTAAAGGTTGGTGTGCGTGAAGCAGTCCCAGCAGATAAGTGAACTAGGCTCAACCTGCCGTATTAGCCCAGAGGATTTTAGATCTTCAAAAAACGACAAAGAAATCAGGCTGCGTGCTGACCCAGAATCAACCAGGGCCTTCTGCACCACATTCCCCACAAGCACATCCAGTTGTGGGCAGGTTGAGCGGGCAGCCCTTACTCCCTGCGCGGCCAGAGCAGCAACCTCCCTCTCGGCCAACGATGATAACTGTCCCCAAGTCTATTTCTTTCTGTTTTCTTTCTGTTCTGTATTAAACCAGCTACCCTTTTACCATCAAAGTTATGTACATTTTTGCCCTCAAAAATTACCTTTACGGCACGAGTCGGGCTTACTCGTCCGCAAGCTTACTAGTTTTTTTTATTAAGTGGACAAAACGGTCTAATATGTCCCACTTGCTTGCAGCCATAACAGGTAGGAGGCTGCCTACGGGAAGGAGCAGCTGCTGGCTCAGACCGCACCGGAGCATGGACCGGCCCCGGAGGCAAGTGAGGAAGATGCCTCGACATGGCCTCCCTTTGATCATCCGCATCCTGAACCCCTCTAGAGATGATGGAGAGGCGGTCCAAATCCGCAAAAGATGCGGGACGGCTACAAAAAATCAAACGGGAGCGTTCTTCAGGTTTAATGCCCTCCAAAATAAGGCTCACCAACTCTGTTTCGCTCAAGCTCAAGCGCAACACCCGGGCTACATCCCGTATCTCCCCGACAAAATGGCTCAACGTCTCGTCTGGTGCCTGAGGACGGTAAACGCGTTCCACCCGCAAGCGCTCCCTAACCCGAGCAGGTACAAAGAACTCCAAGATCTCGGCGTGGAACTGGTCAAAAGTGGCACCTCTCTTAAGGCAGTCTAGAAGGCGATCAAAAAAGCGGCCTTAAGGAAAACTGCGCTAAAATCTGCATAAGCATGGCATCTGTCATACCAGGAAATTCTCTCAGCTTAAAAACTTCCAGAAGGAAATGGATAAGTAAATTAGTGTCAAGCCCATCAACTCTGGGGAAGTGTTGTAAAACACTCCCCAAAGGATGGGGCAATTTGCCAAAGCTAGAAAAGGAAGGCACAACTATAGATGATGCCTCACCAGCCGCTTCAGGAGGGCCACTACCCATCGGAGACATAGTAACTCTGGGAGGCTCGAAAGAAAGAGCCGGAGGACGGTTAGCAAAGGTAATGGTAGTGGGAACCTCCGTTGGAGTAACAGCGGTAAATAGTACCCCCTTCTCTTTCACCGAGCGCACCTCACTCAAACCATCTAAGGCTTGTTTTAATTTGTTACTGGCCGAAAAGGCCCAACTTTTAATATCAGAGTCTAAACTAGGAGCTGACATAAGTAAAACTATTCTGTCACGCCAATGTAAAAGTTGAGATACCAATCTAGCCTTTGCTGACCCGGACATGGGAAGTGACTCAAAATTAATATCGTCTTCTAACTCTTCCATTCGGGTTTTACAAAACTCAAATTCAGTATTAATTTGGAACTCTGCATTCCAGCTGCGGTCCAACGCTATACAATCCCGTAATTGAGATCTTAATGCCCTCACATCTCCCTCGGGCTTCTGTCCTCTCACCGGGACCTCAAAAACCAACTCGGGCTTGCGCAGATGTTCAGGCACCAGGGAAAACGCCATACCAAACAATTAAGACAAAATAAATACAACAAAGCGTACGCAACTATTACTTAGTAAACTAATTGGACTCAACTCACAAAGGGCTTACACTGACGAGGTCCAAGTGAAGAACTTAATACCTGCTACCTAATAGAAGGATACCCTGCAAATATACACTAACCACAACCTACAAACACAGAAGCAATAAATATAACAAAACAACACATTGATAGGGTAGAAGTAGAGTACAGTTAGGTAAAATTTAGCGGTTAAGCAATTTAGAGTCCCCTGCTCCCTGCAAAGGGTAAGTCTGCAGGAAGCAAGACACTAAACCAATTCCACCCGGTATCCTGTGCTAGGGCGAGCTCCTAATAAAAAAAAATGTGTACTCTAACCTCCCCCTACCTAACACTAACCTACACCAACAAACAAAACCAGAACTGAGAGACAGCTGAGAGAGCAGGTAACCACGCTCTGCTACCATTGAAACCTTACATCGCCGCTCGCACACCCACAGCAAAACCAACAGGGAAACGCGCGCCCATGGTGGCGAACGGGATGCCGGATCAAAATTAAACTAGGTAAAAAAAAAAAAAAAACACCGTGGTCAGTATACTCAGGTTCATTTACTACGAAAACACAGGCCTATCCAGTCAATATAAATTAAGTATATATATATATATATAATATATATATATTATAAATAAAAAAATAAAAAGTGCCTGCAGTAGTATATACCTCGAACAATTCTTGTCAGGTGCACCTGCATACAAAAAATTAGACACGCCATAATTTGAAACAAGAAATGCCAATTCCACCCGGTATCCTTCGGCTAAGGGCGGGCTCCTAATGAAATCTAAGAAATAACTAAATAATATCTAAAACTAACTTAAAATTAAATAACAAAATATAAACTATATAAATGGCAACAATAACAATAACAAATAAATAAAGAATGCAGGGTATCACAGATTTTTGACTAGCAGAAATGTCCATCATGGTGGCCGTCCCTCAGCAGAGCGCAAAGTGAAGGTTCTCTGCGACCACGCATGATGGAGAGATGACAGGAGATAAACAGCTCATCCCTTGGACCCTGAAACCAGGTTTCAGCCTAGTACCCTTTTAAAGTTAATAATTATTAATAAAAAGTTGCCTAACAATATAGATTTTAATAAAAGTAAAGTTGCCAAAAATTATCTATCAAGAATTTTAAGTTAAGTAAATTACCAAAATTTCAAAATATCACAGACCAATCAATTACTGATAAAAATTAAAATAAACCTTAATATAGAAGCTGGTAACATTAGAAAACAATAAATAAACAAGATATTCCATTTAAAAGACTAAAACAATAAGTTATAAAGAAATTTATTCGAGGTATACGCAGTAGCCTACCATACGTAACAATTTGGTTAAAACATTTTTAAAACAGGCATTTATTGACAGAATAGGCTCAAATTGGTGAAAAGCAGGGGAAGGGCATCCTGCACTTAAAATAAAATTCCCAACTCAAAAACAACAACCCCAAAGAAAGTTAGTATGAAAATCCCCTCTGTCACAGAACAAAAATTAAGCGTTTTACTCTTGGTGAAAAAAAAATTTAATGATTAGGAAAAAAACTGATGGCCAAAAGTAGCAGCCTAATAACAGGAATCTAAATTTAAAATTTGATGGCAGAAGGACTTAAATTAACCAAGTAGGCTATAAGGGGGAGTTATGGGCTAAAAGACCCGAAGAACGTTACATCTCTCAGAAAGGCTTAAATTTAGCAAAATGAACCTTCAGCAGTCTCTCTGGGTTTGTTTACAAAAACTACATAACAAGTGACACATTACAAACAATATTGGCTGCAGAATAAAAAAGAACTGTAACATAAGCCTAGGACTGGTCCTCACTGAGAGACAGAAAATTAATTTAAGCTGAATAGAAAGGGTGAAAACTAATAAAAGTGTAAGAGAATTAATTTGAAAGCCAATTTAAAATTTAGTTTAACAGCCAGAAGTACTAAAATTGAATAAAAGGCACAGCTACAATTTGGAAAACCATGTGCTCTTAACCTTCACAGTTTGAAAAATAAAAATAATCACTAAATATTAAAAGAAAGCAAAACTTACTCATCAGTGAGGGGCCGTAAACCTAGCCGCACATGTTAGAAGGAATCAGCTCAGCAAATCTAACAAAATACTAAAATAAACCAAAATTTTAAACAGGAGCTACTCCTAACTAGTACACTACAGCTCAGAGTCTTTACGCCACTCTCCGGAAAGGCCAAACGCCTTTAAAATCAGTCGCCTCTGCAGCCAATAAACCACACACACACTATATAAAACACACATGAGCCGGGGAGATATAGGTATTGAACCGGCTCATTTGGAAGCCAGAAGAGCCAGAAGGAGATTGAGACTATACCAGCAAAGGAGATTTTAAGAAGTAGAAGGTGTAACATATGCAGCAGGGTCGTTTTAATGTAAGATAAAACATCATTTTTAATAGTTTAACTTTAACGGTGGTTTTCCGAAAGTTACTTTTTTGCCTACTATTTACATGATTTCTCAAAAAGTATTCAAGATATCCTTACCAAATTTTCAGGGGATGTTTATAACATCATTAGCTATAGCATGAACTAGGATTACCAGAAATGAATCAATATAACTCAATTTATTAAGGTAAATAAATGTTTTTTTTAAAATAAATTATGTTTATTTTGTAATTTATATTTTTTTAATTATTTATTTTAACATTAGACCAATATCCTTAGTTCATGCCATAGCCCTAGGTCTAACAAACAGAATGATACCAAATTTATGTGTGAAACTTTAATTTGAGCGTTACAATTATGTTAATAAGCAAGCTACTTAAAAAAAACAAAAAAATTATAACTCAGTAATAGAATAAAATATTTTATTAAAAATAATTTTAAATAAACTGAAGTATATATCTAACTTACCCACAAAATTTCATATGTGTAGGTATATTCAGTAGTTTCACAAGAAATAAATTTGTAAATGCAAGCGGAAAGGTGTACTACCCCCCCTGCTAAAATTTCGCAATAATTAGAGATAATTCGGTAGAGTTTTTTGAAAATCTTGAAAATCTACCGAATTATATCTAATTATTGCGAAGTTTTAGCTTAAAAAGTTGATAATTTGAATGATATTTCTCAAAAATTACTATAAAATGGAATTTAGAAAATCTGTAATTAAAATTTTTTTCCTTTTTAAATGAAGCGCGAAAAAATAACATGTCCGTTTTGTAAGAAATAAATCCTAAAACATACCTATGATCGACATTATAGCTCAAAAATCTATTTAAAAACAAACAACTTTATGATAATGAGCTGAATTATTTGCGGAATTGGGCTAAAGAAAATCAAATTGTCGATCATGAAAAGATGTACAATATACAAAAATTGCGTGAAATAAAGAAAGATTTTAAGAGATAAAAGACAAATCTTGAACTATTTAATGATGAAAAAAATTCAATCAATCGCTGAAAAGTTATCTATCCAAACTAACGATAAGACTAAGTCTGAAATGATCGATGAAATAGACAAAACTCTTAATTAAAAAACTGTAAATATCATTGATGTCGAAGTTTTATCATCTATGCACGGTCTATTTGAGCAATACATTTTAACAAAATTAAACGTTAATTCCATGTCAATTTACAAGTATCTATCAAATATGCGGCCAGAAATTAAAAGTTTAATTGAAAAATTTCAAGAAAATGTTCAAAATATGAAGGGTTATCTCTCTTTGGAATGTGAATATGAACGAACTTTAGTGAACGGTGAAACACAAACATGTCCAATGTATTTTACTATAAAAGCAGGCGAAATCTTCGATGTAAACGATTTTATCACTAAACAATTTAATAAATTAACACATTGTGAACAAACAAATCATCCAAATAAGGGTTCTGGATGGACATTTAAAAGCTGCAAACAACTAGTTTTGAGCTTTAATAAACACGAAATGATGAACGCAGGATCATATATCGATTTACCAAAGAAAATCAAAGATAAAAAAGCTTGTATAAATATCAAAAATAAAGATGACTATTGCTTTATTTATTCTATCCGATGCGCTATTTAAAAACCCGAAAAGAGACTGCGAAAGATCAAAACAATATGAAAAATTTGTAAATGACGAGATATTTTCGGGCTTTGAGTATCCAATGTCTTTAAAAAATACACAGTTATTTGAAAAACGAAGTTACAATTCCAAGTATAAGTATCCTAAAATGTCTATAGTTTTGATGAAAATATTAAGGTTTTCCGTTACAAATTTCTTAAAAATATGATGCTGAGTTAAACATTGACTTATTGTATTTTAAACAAGATGATAAATCCTATTATGTTTTGATAACAGATTTAAGTAGATTAGCGAGTTCTCAATTATCAAAAAATGCTCACAAGATGTTATTGTGTCGAAGATGTTTAAGCCATTTCTAAAAATCTGGAGATTTAACAGATCATTTAGAAATTTGCAAGCAACATGAAGTTTGTAAACCAATTATGCCATTTCCAGGCCAATCAACTAAGTTTACTAGCTATCAATAGAAGTTTAATCATCCGTACGTTATTTATATGGATTTTGAAAGCATATTAGAGAAAATTCCGACATGCAAGAACAATCCACAAAGATCCACTACAACCAAGATTCAGAAGCATATTCCTTATGGTTTTACTATATATTTAGTGTCGAATGTTACCAATCGCATGTATAAACCTATATGTTTTCGTGCTAAAAATTATGGGGAATTTATCAAGCGTTCCTACAAAATTGTTTGAAGAGCTCAATAAACTATCGAAATACATAGCGAAAAAATATAATTCGAAGAATATGAAACCTATGAAACTAACTGGATAAGAAGAAATTTTGTATCAAAATTCAAACGTTTGTCATGCCTGTGAAACAGAAGGTTTTGATTGTGAAAAAAGATTAAAAGTAAGAGATCATTGTCATTAAACAGGTAAATTTCGAGGCGCAGCTCATTCATGTTGTAATCTGAATTTGAAATTCCCACAAAATATTCCAGTTTTCTGTCATAATATGTCAAATTACGATACTCTTTTATACATAAAAGAGATAGCTAAACAATATGGAAATGTTGATTTGATCGCAAACACAGATGAAAAATATATAAATTATTCTGTAAATTCTGGATATGGCTATGAGTTTGACAATGATAAGCCTAGAAAATTTATTAAGTTTTCGTTCGTAGACACATTTAGATTCATGCCATCGTCTATTGAAATTTAGCTAAAAACCTCAAGAAAGAAGACTTCGAAAACATACAAATCATTTTATTCAAGATGGTCGAATATTGTATTAAAATTTTAACAAGACTGCCAAATGACGAAGACGAGATTTTTTAAAATATTGTCTTGAAAAGGCATATTTCCTTACGAATTTATCGATAGTATTGAAAAACTTGATTACACAGAAGAGCTGAAAATTGAAGATTTCTATTCACTTTTGACAGTTGAGAACATATCTGAGAAAGATTTTGAACACTATTTAAATGTATGAAACACATTAAAAGTGAAAAATCTAGGAAATTACTCTGATTTGTACAATATCCAAGATGAACTATTGCTCGCTGATATATTTGAAAATTTCAGAAACATTTGTCTAAATTGTTACAAACTTGATCCAGCACATTATCTAACAGATCTAAGCCTCGCATGGGATGCTATGTTAAAACTAACGGAAATAGAATTACAATTGATTAGTGATTATAATATGTATTTAATGATTGAAAAAGGTATTCGTGGAGGTATATCTCAATGTATTAAGCGATATGTGAAAGCAAATCACAAATATATGAAAGATTTCGATAAGACAAAACCTGAAAATTATCTGTTGTACGTCGATGCCAATAATCTTTATGGTTATGGTCTTATGCAAAATTTACCATATGGTGATATTAAGTGGATGAATCCTTAAACTTACACAACTGCAGAATGGCAAGAAACAATTCTAGAACTCACTGGCGACGAAGATTATTGCTATATTCTCGAAGTTGATCTAGGATATCCAACAAATTTACATGAACATCACAAGGATTTGCCTCTTGCTCCCGAACATTATAAAAACAAACTTTGGCACAACTTTTCTGGATAAAACTAAATACGTTGTTCATTCAAGAAATTTGAAATTCTATCTGGAACACGGTATGATTTTGAAACATGTGAATAGAGTTATTGCATTTGATCAGAAGCCTTTCATGAAAGAATACATAGATTTTAACACAAATATGAGAACTAAGGCTACAAGTGACTTTGAGAAAGATTTTTATAACTTAATGAACAACTCAGTTTTTGGAAAATCTATGGAAAATGTGCGAAATAGATGCGATATCAAACTAGGAAATGAAGAATTTTCGATGAAACAAGCTAAGAAAACAAACTTCAAATGCTTTAATATCTTTGACGACAACTGCATAGCGAGTCATATGTACAAACAGAAAGTAAAATTTAACAAGCCGATCTACATAGGATTTTCAGTTCTTGATCTTTCGAAATTATTAATGTATGAGTTCTATTATGATAAATTAAAGAAATATGATCCAGATTTGAATCTATGTTATATCGATACTGATTCATATTTTCTATAAATGAAACGTGATCCTTACAAAAATTATTAAAGAAAATATAAATGAGTTTGATACAAGTGATTATCCTAAAAACCATGAATGTTTTGATGGTAAAAATAAGAAAGTTATTGGTAATTTCAAAGATGAGCTTAATGGAGAAATTTTAGAAGAATTTTGTAGCTTAAGGGCAAAAATTTATTCATATAAATATCAAGATAAGAATCCAGTAAGATGTAAAGGAATTAAGAGAAGCGTTGTAAATAAAACAATAAATATCGAAAACTTGAAGAGATGTTTGTTCGAAGATAAAGAAGAATTTAGGGAGATGACAGTCATCAAAAGTTATAAACATGAGTTATACACTGTTACGATAAATAAGCTAGCACTGAGCTCGAAAGATGACAAACGAATTGTTCTAGAAAATAAGATCCATACAGTACCATATGGTTATAAGAATGTAACAAAATCTGATATATTAGATGAATTAAATAAACTTGGAAATTTTGATATATAAATGGAAGATGATTTGATCCACTGTCACAAATGTAAGAAGAAAACGAAAAATATAGATTCTAAGATTGTTCAAACTCAAAATGGTTTATATAGAATTGCAGCAAATTGTTCAAAATGCAAAACTAATAAAAGTAAATTTATAAAGAATCCTTATGAAAAACAAGTTAAAAAAGAATTAAAAGATAAAAAGAAATTGAGATTGAAGCTAAAGAAATTCATGCACCTGTTAGGAAGTAATTTATAATGAGAAAAATTATAACTATAGGAATATATGATTTATGGGCAGCAGATTTAGTAATAATGTCTAACTATTCAGATCAAAATGATGGATTCAAGTATATGTTAAATGTTATAGATACTTTTTCAAAATATGTTTGGTCAAGACCCATCAGGAGAAAAAAAGGAAAAGATGTTTCTAAAGCATTTGAAGATATAATCCAAGATGCAATTAAAATCAATCACAAAGCTCCAAATCTTCTCCATACAGATAAGGGATTAGAATTTAAGAATAAAGAATTTAATGATGTTTTAAGAAAATATAACATAAAACTTTATCATACTGAGAATGAAGAAAAATCTAGCATTATTGAAAGATGTAACAGAACTCAAAATGAGAGAATTAAAGTAATTTTCGAGATTAATAAGAATTTTAAATGGATTGATATTCTTAAAAATATAGTAAAAGATTATAATAATACTTTTCATAGCACTATAAAAATGAAACCAAAAGATGTAAATAAAGAAGCTGAAAAAGAATTATTGGAAACTGTTTTCAAGTATATTCCACCTGAAATTCACACGAAAAACTAAATTTAAAGTCAATGATCATGTAAGAATTGTTAGTAAAAAACAAACATTTTCGAACAAATATAAGAACAATTGGTCAAGAGCAGTATTCGTAATTTATCAAATTAATAACACAGATCCTGTAACTTATAGTATGAAAGATTTAAATAATGAAGAAATAACCGGAAGTTTTTACGAATATGAATTGAGAAAGTCAAAGCTAAAAAAAATTTTTTCTATATAAATGGAAGCCCAAAATAAATGTTCCATGTGTCAAGAATTTAAAGATTTATCGACGTTTTCTCAAGATAAGACTAGAAAAGATGGATTATACTATTATTGTAATGATTGTAATAAGAAATATAGAAAATAATTATATGATAAAATGGAAAACTTATCCTTGGAAGAGAAAGAATGCACACGGTGTAAAAAAGTTAAGAATATTTAAGAATTTTATAATCACCATTATAGTAAAGACAAAAAACAAGCATATTGTAAAGAATGTATTAGAGAAATCTTTGCTAGACCAGTTCATTGCATATGCGGAAGAGAAATTCAACAATTATATAATCTTAAAAGACATTTACCAACAAAATATCATAATTCGAAAGTTTTATAGTTTTATTAGTAACTTTTAATCTTAAATAAATTGTTGTTTTACTCTCATTGTTCAATAAATTTCCTTCAGAGTCTTGTATAGTCAGGATGATTGTTTGAATTCTTTTAATATTTTTTCTAATTGGAATATAATCGATTTAATTCGGTTTTTCACTGATTTTTGATCCATAAGCAACATTTTTGTCAAATATGTACAATATTTCCGAGTCTTTGTGTAGACGTTCGGTATGATTTTTAAAAACTAGGTTCAACGAGATTACAATGTACTTCAATTACATCGAACGGTCCAAATTTTGGCGTTTTATTTCCTAAATATACCTGATTTGGCTCAATAGTTTCTTGAACAAACCCTAATAAATCTACTATAAATTGCTGAAAACATTATTCTTACTGGTGATTTTATTTGAATTTTGTTACAGAGATAAATTTTTTTGCATTTCAAACTTGTTTTAGTCCAAAGTTTCAAGATTTATTCTGATTGTTTGAATATTTTCAGATAATTTTTAAAGGAACTATTTATTTGATCGAAGGTATAATATCCTTTGTTTAAACCATAATATTTTGTCATGTTCTTCTCACTAAATCCTATACAATAAGGAGAACTTTCACTAATATTTATTACAAAATTATCAGAATAAAAACCACTTAAACCGATAAAATAATTTGATTCTTCCTCTAAATGAATAGGATGTTCTAAGTTTAAAACTACTTTAGAGCTTTCTGAAGTCAACTTGAACAGCTTCATTTTCGTTATTTTAAATGGAGAAATTTTTAAAGCACAAAGATCAGATAAAACTTCAAACGTTTGAAGAAAATAAGAAAGATCAACCAATCAGATTGTTAATTGTTGGTTCAAGTGGATGTGGAAAAACAACTTTATTATTGAATTTCATCTACAATATATTAATTTCCTATTCAAATTTATATGTTTTTTAGTAAATCTTTAGAACAAGACGCATACAAAAAAATTACAACAAAGATTCAAAAATATTGAGAAGAACTTAAGCAAAGAAAATATCACATTTTTATAATGCTTCTGAGGACATAGTTCCATTAAGCGAATGTAAACCCAATTCTTTAATCGTTTTTGATGATTGTATTTTGGAAAATCAAGATGTTATTAAAGAATATTTCGTAATGTCTCGTCACAAAAACATATCTTGTATCTATATTTCTCAATGCTTTTCAAAGGTTGATAAACAGGTTATAAGAAATAATTTGAATATGCTTTGTATTTTTAAACAAGATGATTACTACACTAAAAATATGTACAATAATTAATGTTAGTTCTGATATGCGTTTTGATAAATTTAATTGGTTATGTGATAAAATTTGGAAAGAAGAATATGGTTTTTTAACTATTAATCTAACTTTGAAGCCTAAAAATGGTAAATATTTGAATAAATTTTCTAATATAAAACGTGTAATAATCTCGTGCGTTTTCATGTTTTACGTTCCACGTTCACGTTTTACGTTCCACGTTCACGTTTTACGTTCCACGTTCACGTTTTACGTTCCACGTTCACGTTTTACGTTACACGTTCACGTTTCAAAATTTTCCTAAATAAATGGCGAACGTAACTTCAGAAGAAGCAAAAAAACTTCATCAAATAGAAAAAAAATTAATCAAAGAATTTAAAGAACAGATTCGAATTGATGAAAAAGAACAACAATTTCTTCAAAAAATTAATCAACCTGTAACTTCTGCAATTAAAAATGTGGAAGGTAAAATTAAAAATGTTTTAAATCAGAATAAAAATATGATGGATTTGGTTCCAGTTGTAACGATAATTTGCTGATATTTCGATTCCAGAATCTGAAGTAGAAGAGTTTGAATTGCCAAAATTACCATCTTCAACACCATTTAGATCTCGAATCATTGAAGACTCTACCATAGTTGAACCAATAAGTCCTGGAACAACGGATATAATAATTGGTGAAATTGGTAAAAAATTTCTTCCTAAAGCAAAGTATGATAAATTTGGTTTGTATTGGGATAGAAAAAAGAAAAGTTTTATGATTGGAAATTTTGAACATAATAATATAATTATTGATAATGTAAAATATGAAGGAACTCAAGGTTTATGGAGATTAATAACAGACAATGATGTTCCAAAAGAATATTTATATTCTGAAGAAGATTTACAAAAATTACGCTTAAATTTTATGGAAGTCTGATTCAATTTACAAAAATAATGATCCATCCACTAAAAAACCTAAGTGAAGTAGAGTTAAAAAATATTTAAATTTAATTAAAAGAATTTGGGAAAATAAAGATCAAATCGAAGGATCAGGTGTGAGAAAATACAGTGATAATAAGATTTAATACAGATATATCGACGATTTGACAAAACTTGATGGAATTATTAATTATATTTATGCTCAAGAAAAGGCTGGAAACAACAATTTTTTGAACGAAAAGAAAGCAATTAAAGATTTTATTTAGAATAAACTTGATGAAATGATTGAAAAACCTGATGGAATTAAAAATATTTTAAAACGAATTTTGCCTTAAATAAGTTCTCCAATTTTCATAGAAGGTAGTGGACTTTTGAATGATTTTATCAACAATTTACCTTTCGAATTACACATACCAGGCTATCAATATCTGGGACCAGGCACGAAGCTTGTTAAAAGAATGAAAAGAGGAGATTCTGGTATTAATAAATTAGATAAGGCCGCAATGGAACACGATATATTTTATGCAAATCATAGAGACACAAATTTCAGACATATAGCAGATAAAATTTTGCAAAATAAAGCAATGGATAGATTTTTATCAAAATATGCTGGTTTAGTTGAAAGATTTGTTGCACTTTCAACAGCTGGAGCAATGTTTTTGAAGAGAAAATTAGGAATGGGTATCGAAGAGAACTTAAAATTTTAACTATATAAATGAAGAAGAAATCTGTGAACGTGAATTTCAGTAAAAATCAAAAAGATAAAATAAAATCAGCTTTTAAGAAAAGAATTCCAGTCAGTATTCAATTAAAATTAGATCAATTAAAAAATGGAAGTGATGACATGTTTTTTACAAATAGACAATATAATAAACTCGAAAAACATAAGAAAAATAATAAAGGAATTAGAATAGAATTTTCTTATAATCAGCTGAAAGAACTTAAAAATGGTGGATTATTAAAAGATTTATTAGATTTTGGAGAAGATATTCCAGTTGTAAAAAATGTTGTTCCTTATGTAAGAAAAGCTGCTCCAATTGTTAAAAAAGATGTAATTCCTATAGTTAGAAATATTTTGAATTGGCTAGATAAAGAATTGGAAGATGTTGTAGGATCTGGATTAGATGAAAATACATTAAATCATGTAAAAACACATTTAAAAAAATTGAAATAAAAACCACTAACATTTGGAGAATTGGAAAAAATCTGTAAAAACATTAAACATTTTAGAGGAATTTTCATGAGAGATACATTACCTGAAAAAGTTAAGAAATTTGAATGTGGAATTGTGAATTTAGATTCGATTATGGGAAGTGGAACGCATTGGATTTGCTATTTTAAAAATGATAAGATTGCGTATTATTTTGATTCGTATGGAAGATGATATTGATTTAGTTTAACAGTGTAAATTAATCCTTTTTAGGTAATAACCACAAAGTAAATTAAACTGTCATTATTAGAGTTATTAGTAGCATTATATTTTGTAATAATGTTGGTTTGGAATAAATTACATTTGCAACAGAAGCATAGCATGAATTCTTGTATTACGTGTTCCGTAAGGAGCTATGTATTTAAATATACTAATTATAGAGATAAATAAAGAAGAGATAATTTAAATTGTTATATATATATATATAAATTCCATTGATTATTTTATCATAGGATATTGATATGTAAAAACCAAATTTTGGGCCTTAAAATAAGTTTTTTATTTCTACTGCGCTGGTTTATACCTACGTAATACTCGAGGTATTCATAAAGTTAATACAATTCTATCATTCGTATGTTATTTTTCAGGTATAAATGTTGTAGGACAGATCTAAAACTTTTACTATACATTATTTATGTATAGATGTTTACTTTTAAACATTTATAAATAAAGGTAACATTTTAATATAGGAACAGCAAACGTTTAAAGAAATATACGAGCACTTATAATTTGCACATTTTACATCTCAAATTTTAGAAACTACATTTCTATATTGGTTAGGAACTAGTTTATAAATATTATGAAACAGGACATTTATTCTCAGGGTGTTATTAGCTAGTAATAATGCTTTCATAGATCTCTTTACTTCAAATACGTGAAAAGGTAGTCGGACTCCTGAGAACGGATGATCTCCGATTATGATCTATGGAGAAGATGATAGGAGATATAAATAGAAAGTTTACCCTTGATTCCTTAATTTTATTTTTATCTGATGATTTATGAATTTTTATATTCCTAACCAAGTAAGATATATACATTATCATGTTGTTCATAATTTTTTTAAATCGCTAAGCGTATTTATTTTGTAATTTGGCTTTAAATATTTAATAAGGTTTATATAAAATTCTGACCTATACTACGACGCATTTATAACTCTAAATAAATACACACAAACCATCTAAATAACAATTTTCTCTTTTTATGTTATTTAATCAATATGTCATTCTGGAACAATTTCGTTGGAATGAAAATAAGGCGGATGCAATTCTGACTTGTCATGTCATATAAAATACCACATATATATATATATATATATATATATATATATATATATATATATTCTTGTTTATAGCAACAACGCTAAATAATATGGCTGTTTGGGTTTTACATCGGTTATAAGATAAGAGCTCTTAAAAAAGTAGTTCATCATCATTTGTACAGAATTAGTTGACGCCTTTCATTAATAATAATCACATACAAGGCGACGGTTAACTGATAAGTATTTATAACATTATTGAAAATATACCACCATTAAGTACTTCGCCAATTATAAATAATCAGATATCGTTTTTGTCTGTATGCATTAGTTAAATAATGTGAATCTGTTTTTAAAATTTGAAAGAACAATGAACCGTAAATTTCAAATTTCTCAGAGTTTTATTAAGCTGGATAACAATGGACTCCTGTCCGTAGTATTTTTTCGCTAAAACATGAGAATTTTTATCGTGGTCATAATAAGTTTAAAACCGGATTAATAGTAAGGACAACTGTAATATATACGACAATAATCATCATATATGTACTGAGTGAGCAATGATTTGTACAATATAGTTCATGTTGTATTGCGTACAATCATAAGATATAATAAGTATAATAATATAATATCTCTTTTATGGATAGCTAATGAAAATATATTTATCAAATGGACGTCTGGAAGCAAAAGTGATCCAAAAACAAAGAGAGAAGCTATTATCGTGACAAACTGTGGCTGCGACATTGCTGTTATCGTCCACAAGATTGAACTTAGGGAAATTACCAACAAACAACTTCTGTCTAATATTTTATCTCACCGTGATGTTCCATAGAGCATCTCTGTTATAGTTTTTATAACAAGCAAAACATTTCTCTAAAGAGATTTCTAAACTGGTTTGAAAAAAGGAAGGTTTCAGAACTCTAAAATAGACTTGTTAAACAATGATTTGCAGAATAAAAAATTTCTTATCTTTAAATGTTAAGTAATGTGCAGCTCTTACTGCTGCTTGCAGAATTTTGATTCCATGTTTTACCCTCTGTTCAAAAATCTAATAACGGTAATGTACTGATTTTAGTAATAAAAGTAATAAAACCCAAAGTGTAATAAACTAATAAAGTTTTACTATAGATGTTGGTTTTTTTATTTCTCTTTAAACCATGAAATATACACACCTATATACGTTATCTGTAACTACTTACTACCAGAACTACTGTTAAGATGGCATAAAATATTACCATGGTTGTAACCACTACCTTCAGACTCGTGCTCAATCATTAAAATTTTTGTAAAGATTAACTGTAATTCCAACAAAAATGTTTTCCAGTTAATTACTACACATTCGCGAAAACAGTATTATCGACCGTCTTACACGAACTCAAAATGTGGTACTGATTAGTGTTGTGTTTATTTTTTTATTAAGTGTATGTTTTTAAAGTTAGTGAAGTTGACAAACAATATGTTTGGTTGTGATTCCTGACTTAGGCGGGCCACAACGCTTTTGGTATGATTTCTTTAATTACCTAGTTGGTAATTATGTATTAGGTTAGTTGTTTACCTGAAGAAGAGATCAGATTACAGATCTCGAAAAGTAGTGTTACTGATTTCTTATTTCACTGAACGATGGCAAATGTTTGGAAAAATCCTGTTCCATCACAATCCTTCCATTGTCAAAATAACCTTAAAACAAAGAGTATACATTATGAATAGTAAATCAGTTTTAAATGTTGCATTTGGATTTTATATAAAACATGTATATGATTTATTCTACAATCTTTATGATCGAAAGGCTTATATTTTAATGTACTTAAGAAACTTAAGAAAACTATTTAAAAACAACAAGTGTAACTCCACAACTAAATACTTACTGTCAACTGTTAATTGCATAAAAGAGGAAACTCTTATATTCCTTATTTCTTCTAAATCCAGAAAAAATAATTTTCTGTTAGGATTGAGAATAAAATTATTTTCTAACTAACGTTAAATTTTAATATAAAAACCTTTTTGATACAGGGAAGTACAATATAAATGGATTTTTGGTCACAAACTAAAGGAATAACTAATAATTCGTAGAGGAAAATAAACACACTTTATTTTAACCTTTTTTGGTACTATTGGTATGTTAAGTAAATGGAAATATATGTTAGACCTGGACCTTAAAATGTAACGTACTCGTATATTATATTACAGTAATTGGAACTATCAAGTATTTACTACTTGACTTCTGGACTGAATACGTTATAGCTACTTAGAATTAGCTATTGCTTATTCACCCCACAAATAATTATTGATAAGTAAATGCAGTAGATTCTACTGAGTATATTTTTACTGACTTCGCTAATTTTAACACCAATATCAGTCAGTTAGATATCAGAGAACACATGTTTTCTTTATTTATGTTTACTTGCTTATAAAAATATTTTCTTAACTAATTATGATAAAAATCTTGTTAGCCTGGAAAATGTATTATTCCCAACAAATACAATTCTAAAACATTAATTGATAAACATATTTCTCCCTTCCGTGCATTAATTACGATTTATCTTATCATTTAACTAGTGGTTATTTAATTTTCAGGCTATAATAATGTTTCGTCGGGATCTGTATGTATTATATGAGGAAATTTATTTTTATATTTTATTTATTTTATAATAATTCCTCTCCAAACACTTAAAGAGAAGTAAAATAGTAACCTTAATAATTACTCTCCTTTAATAAGCGAAAACTCTCCATTCAGATAGACGTTTTAGAATATAGGGTAAAAAATCTAAACGTAATTGGGTAGAATTATAAGGGGCTAAAATAGATAAAGGAAATAATGCATGTTGTTAAGTCAAGAACAAAGGACCAAGATTGCCATAAACCTCACAGATTTTTTAAAGTACCCTATGCTCTTGGTGTTTTGGCCTCATGAAAAGTAAATTTGATTTGCCTAAACATCTGGAGTGTGAGCAAATTTTCGTATTTCCAATGGTACACGGTCCAATGATTTGTCCGCAAGTTTAACCGAGTCTACATCCTACTGAGCTAATCAAACGATATCGAGAGTAGGCTACTGCGGCAACGGGTAATCCTTAGCTGACCACCTAGATCCCTTTGGCTTACTTTGGTGTTACCTCCAAATGCCCTCACGGTTGTGAATTCAAAAGATTACCATAAAAATCCACACGCATAGAAAAAGTGAAAATTACTGTTATAATCTATATTTAAGTAAACACTAGTGGTTTAGTTATTTTTTATAAATTTTTTTTAGTTTGTTTTTGACATGCTTAATGTTAGTTTATGTACTTTTTTACGTATTCATATTTGTTATTAATTGGCTTTACTCGTAAGCGGGTTTTATTCGTCGTTTTGAGCCAGATTATTCAAAATATGTCATACATAGTTATTTATTATATGGTCAATTGGAGTAATGAATTATTTTAGCTTAAATTATTTTGATCCTAGTTCCTAATGATTCAACATTATATGTTTTTGAATGGCATGTTCTCTTGTCTATTTAATTTATATTTACACTTTTTAAATTTGGAATGAGGAAGTAAATAAACTAAACTCTGGAATCCAGATGAGAAGATATTTTTACGTTTCATGCATACATTCTTGAACAGTGAGCAATATTGGCTAAAAAATGGTTTCCGATTTTCCGTTAACACAAAACAATACAGTGAAATTTTCATATCTCAAGTTATTCCGGTGTCATTATTGGCTGCTTCAATCGTTCTTGTTTATTTTTTTCTGCACTGTTAAAAATAGTTATCAATCTTAGGTTCTCAAAACAGTGTTAAACATTTGAACATTATTATTGGTACTGTAGGTCATGTATATACAAGCTTACCACTTAACAGAAAATTATATTATATCAAAAGTTTTGTTGGTATAAATTGTGTTAAAAAAGATTTAATTGCTTTTGAATATAATATCATAGGTAGGAGAAAAGAAAACTCTAAAGTTACTGTATAAACCATTGTGATTTGAGTTTAGAACGATATTTGTTTGAAACAAACAAACATAGGTTGTCATTAGCAGGTGAGCGTGGACAGAGTGTAATTTGACCCGGAGAATGTCAAGCTTCACGACGCTTATTCTACCCAATCTTATTCCACACTTTTTATCTTATATTTTCAGTACATAATTAACTACTACATATAAAACACAACCTGCCAAACTCTAAACGCGAATAAATGATGGAAACACCCACAGTATTATTGATTAGATTGATAATGTGGAGTAAATCTAAAATTGTTTATTATGATTGATTTATTTCCTTTTTTAAATTGTGTATTATTTTAGGTTATAATTTCTGTCAACTAATTTAATGTGTTCACGTAACAAAATATATGAACTTGTTTGTAATTATATTAGGCATATACAATGTTTTTCTCAGCAATTAAATCTAAAAAGAATCTTACAAATCTTTTATTGTACCGATTATAACAGTAGAGTAACTAGTGGGGGCATATTTTGTTTACTGGAATTACCCATGGAAAACAGGCTCCGTGAGACAATGTACAAAATTTGTTTAATTTTGTATTCGCTCACCGTCAATGCTCTCGAATCACGTGACCGCGGCGCGTGGCTTGGGGGAGCCCGGGGGTGACGTCTTGGTTTTGTCAGTTAAATCAAACATTACTACACACCTAACCTGTTTTTTTCGGGTTTCTGCTTGCTCGGTAAGGTAGTAGACTGTGACTAGCGATAAGTTCAGAGTTAACCTACGAACCGAAGACCTGTGCCCTATACGACCACACTAACGTATCTTGACTGTACGTCAGTGCTTACCGAGTAAGTATACTGCTGCATATTATAATTAATTTGTACTTTGAGTCTTACCCTTTTGAATTTTCTAGGTGCCCCGGTTATTAGATGTGAACTAGCTTAAAAATGTAATAGTTTGCCCCTTTATAAAAATCTGCTCTATATCGCGTAATATTGTCGTAGCTATTTGGTAATCTGTTGTTGTCTGTTCATAGGTACTTTCAAGAAACCTTTTGTTGTAAAAGTATAAAGTTAAAATATACACAATAAATTAAAGTGAAAATGAATCGATATATGGTAATATACAAATATATTGAAGCACCAAACAAGTAAGTGAGGAGAGCAGAAATTTATTAGAAGTATCTAAATTTGAGTGAAAGAATATATATTTTAGTTTATTTTAATGTAATAAATAATTTTTGAAAAGATCTTTTAATTTCATTTTTTTACCATTAAGAAACTTGGAAGTGTTAAATTTTTAATATAATAAAAACCTTTTATTTCCAGAAGAAGTTTCGTTTTCTTTCTTTTAGCAAGTAAAAGTCGACGTAATTCATTTTATACCGACCTTTCGGTATATTATTATGAGCCCACGTTAAGATAATGTCTAATTAAACATATTTGTAACTCAAAAACCACGAACAAATCGTATATAGTAATTTTAAATATGTTAGAATTTAAATAATCTACATGAAGTTTTTGTTACCTCCAATTTTACATAACAGAAATATTAGTTCGATAGAGGTGAAAGCGGTGAACAACATAAAATAAAATCTATTAACTAAAAAATATATTTTTCTGATTTTATTTTTCCTGTCTGTAACAACGAAACAGTAATCTTCATTCCACGTTAAGAGAACTTTCAAGTCCATTGTTTCCAGAAACTTTGAGATGGAGTGTTGCCTTAAAATTATGAAAAATCTTATGCTAAAAATGATAACTCTCACTCAAAACAGATTTTAGTTATTAATATAATGTTAAAAATATTGCGGAATATATTTTTAAACATATTTGTAACATTAAACTTTTATATGATATTGTTATATAGTTTTTATTAGTATAGTGAGTACCTAGAAGACGTATAAAACAAAATTACATTGCAAAATCAAAAGGTGCACAATTGTGTACAGTATTATGTTTTAGACAGGCCACCAAATTAATGTTGAGGAAAACTACTTATTGAGACTGCAGATTACAAATTTTATACAGGGTGAGTCTGACCACCCGTGCAGTATTTACAGCTGTCTTAATAACTGACTTCCAAACTTTTTCTATCTCTTTTCTCCATAATTTGGCCTCTCCGAATCCGTTAAAATTATTTTTAATTTTGAAAAAATGCCCCTAAAGGGCCCAATTTGGGGGGTAGGGGTACTTTTTGGGGAATTTTCAAATGTAAACATGGGTCATGTGATACATCAATTTAAAGGTCTTATTACACCGAACATTTTGGCGCAAACAAAAGTTAATTATCTTTAACCGTATGTACAGGGTGTACCAAAACGTTTTGAAATAGGACTTTAAAATAAAGTACCGTGTTACCCTACCTACAATACGGAACAGCTCCAAATTTTTTTCCTAACTTGCTATTGACCTATTTTTCAATGAAATATGTGGTACGGGCATTTTTCACTGGATTTTCTAAATTTCAAAAATATTCAAAATTTAAGAACACAAAAAATCCTAACACTCAAAATTCTTAAATAGCAACATATAATAAATTTTATATCAAATAAAAGGTCTTTTTAAAACAAACTTTTTTTGTATTTAACTTTTTCCCCTATCTCTTACTGTTTCAAAATGGCAGCCGAAAAACTGAATTACGTATATCTGTTTACAAAATGTAACAAATTATTTTTATTTGAACAAACAGGTTTTTGTGATTAAATAAAACAGAATTTGTTATGAAATCAGGCCAAAATTAAGCATGTTTTAATTTTCTAATGTGGCCCAATATTTTTGTAGTAGTTTCAATGTTATCTTTTAAAGATAACATTGATTCATGTATGCACAATCTCAATGCAGTCTTGGACTAGAAAGGTACTTTGTACCACCCTCAACAGGCTTATCACTTGCGGTAAGCTGGCTAGACATCTTTATCTGACAAATGTGATAAGGCTACCCTTAGTCAGTTCATTGGTGTCTGCTGTTAAGGACAGCTTTTGGTTTTTCGAAATGCCGTACACAAATGCAGAGGCATTCGATATGCTAATGGTGTTAGGCGAATGTTTTCAAAACTATGTGGCTTCTGCGAGGGTATATGCCGAACGGTTTCCAAATAGAGAACCTCAGTCACGAATGGCCTTTCAAAGACTTGCTATTCGAGTTCGTGAAACAGGACAGGTACAGCCTGACAGCAATAAGGGAAAAACGCTTGCAAGGCCTGTAAGAAGTGGTAGGGCACCAGAAGTATTGGCGGCAGTGCAACTAAACCCAAATGATTCTTCCAGAAGAATAGCTATTGATTCTGGTATGAGTCAAAGTTCAGTGGTGAGGATCCTGAAAGACAATAAAATGCATCCCTACAAGATGTCCCTGCACCAAGAACTTCATGGTGATGATGGCATTCAAAGAATGAATTTTTGTTTGTGGGCAAGAGAAAAGTTGCTACAAAATGAACATTTTTTTCGCAATCTACTATGGTGTGACGAAGCTACATTTCGGAGCAACGGCGAAGTTAACCGTCACAACATGAGGTACTGGGCTCATGAGAACCCCCACTGGATACGAGAGGTTGACAACCAGAGGTACTGGACTGTGAATACTTGGTGTGGTATTGTTGGTAGGAGAATTGTAGGTCCTTTTTTCTTTGAAGGACACCTAGATGGAGAGACTTATAACAATTTTTTAATTAATCACTTGCCTAACTTATTAATAGATGTACCTGACGAAGTTGTTGGCAATATGTGGTTTATGCACGACGGTGCTCCGGCTCACTACTCGCACAACGTGCGACAAACGCTTGATGAACAATATCCTGGAAGATGGGTTGGAAGAGGTGGTCCAGTTAACTACCCACCAAGATCCCCTGATTTGAACTGTATGGACTTTTACTTTTGGGGTAGGCTGAAAGACTTAGTTTATGTTTTACGACCGACAACACCCGAAGATATGATGCAGCGAATCCGGAATGCTATAAATTCAATCAGCCACGAAGAAGTGTTGCGAGCTGTAGATAGCTTAAGTTCCAGATTAGAACTGTGTTTAGCAAATGACGGACTACAATTCGAGCACCTTTACTAGCAAAATCAATGAAAGGTAAGACTATGGCTAGTTCAGAGGTCATTAAGCAAATTAAAAATTAAAGGACATATTTTTATTTCATATAATTTAAAATTAATTTGTTACATTTTGTAAACAGACATACGTAATTCAGTTTTTCGGCTGCCATTTTGAAACAGTAAGAGATAGGGAAAAAAGTTAAATACAAAAAAAGTTTGTTTTAAAAAGACCTTTTATTTGATATAAAATTTATTATATGTTGCTATTTAAGAATTTTGAGTGTTAGGATTTTTTGTGTTCTTAAATTTTGAATATTTTTGAAATTTAGAAAATCCAGTGAAAAATGCCCGTACCACATATTTCATTGAAAAATAGGTCAATAGCAAGTTAGGAAAAAAATCTGGAGCTGTTCCGTATTGTAGGTAGGGTAACACGGTACTTTATTTTAAAGTCCTATTTCAAAACGTTTTGGTACACCCTGTACATACGGTTAAAGATAATTAACTTTTGTTTGCGCCAAAATGTTTCGGTGTAATAAGACCTTTAAATTGATGTATCACACGACCCATGTTTACATTTGAAAATTCCCCAAAAAGTACCCCTACCCCCCAAATTGGGCCCTTTAGGGGCATTTTTCAAAATTAAAAATAATTTTAACAGATTCGGAGAGGCCAAATTATGGAGAAAAGAGATAGAAAAAGTTTGGAAGTCAGTTATTAAGACAGCTGTAAATACTGCACGGGTGGTCAGACTCACCCTGTAGAATACTAGGGGGGAAAGGGGTAATTATGAACATTATATCTTTAGAAGCACTCATGGTAATAATACAGTGTTTAAAACAATACCAACTGTAATTTGTGTACCTTCTGTGGTACATCACACTAAAAGCACAAATTTGCAGTTATATACTCTTCCATAAAGCAACATCAATTAAGGGATATTGAATCTCTTTAAGGGTTCTAAAGTTATGAAAAAATCCACAAATCTACAAATGAAAATCCAACTATTTTTTTTATTGTCTAAGCGATATTAAAGCCTATCACTCGAGGACTAAATTTTTGGTTATACATATATATATATATATATATATATATATATATATATGTGTGTGTGTGTGTGTGTGTGTGTGTGTGTGCGTGTGCGTGCACGATATCTAGATATTGAAGTAACCTATAACTTGAAATTTGTGTTGAGCTTCTAAATCTCAATAAAAATTTTGGTGATACATTTTACTCAAGTGTTAGTTAAATGATTACACTGGTTTTATTCTTAATTATTGTAATAACTGAAAGTTTACACTTAACATTAATGTGTGAATCAATTGAATACAATTCCAAAATGTTAATTTAATATAGTAACAAATATATCCTAACTATCAACGAGACATCTCGAGGGAGTGTTAATTTGTAGACTTAAAATTTAGCACGCATTTCCAGCAAAGTTTGTTACGATACAAGTTGATATTAATGTTATTTAATACTTGATATGTTTGTTATTTTGAACTATATGCGCGCTATTTTCTCTGAAACACAAACTAATTTGGTTGTTAAAAGTAGATTGTTTACCCAAACATGCATTTAACTCAACTGCGGTACATTTATTTGCATATGATATAACACACTCATATGTTTATGCCGGCATTGAAAGCATACGGAATATTACATTATTACAACTGCTACGATTGTAATAATAAAAGTAGATTACTTTTACGGTAAAATGTTATAATGAAAGCTTTGTATCATAATCTAGACTTAGTGTGGACTTGGAAGTTCGCTTTTCTAAATTAATAGCTTCTCATATTTGTGAATGTTCAACATAATATTAGACTACAGAGAGTAGTTATGAATATAAGATTTCTTCTCTTAAACAGGGTAATTCAGTAACTGTTGCATATATCAGTTTACCCGCCGAACTCTATAAGTATATGATCTAATAAAGCAGTACCTCATATGGAAAGTAGCATAGCGTTTTTTTAAATACTTGAATAAATATTGCATAGTGTAACAATTCAACATCGTTCTATAAATGTCTGAATACATTCCTAACGTAAGGTTTAGATAAGAGGTAGTTTATACAGAGTATGTACTGAAGACATGGCC
The DNA here is from genome assembly GCF_021130785.1 of Homalodisca vitripennis. Taxonomy (NCBI): domain Eukaryota; kingdom Metazoa; phylum Arthropoda; class Insecta; order Hemiptera; family Cicadellidae; genus Homalodisca; species Homalodisca vitripennis. Next base: position 32,410 of record NW_025776514.1, read on the forward strand.
AAGCATAACCATTTCCCCTACAGAGAACCAGTGTACACAAAGTGTAGGCCTACAGGTGGTTCGCTCTGTTGATTACAAGTCAACTCTCTTAGCATAGGGCTTTCACTTGTGTGTCTCAATTGAAGTCGGGTTTTTTTGTTTCCAAAAGCTTCTGAATATTTGTAGCTTTGTAATTTCGTATACTATACCAGTGTTCTAAGTACATTAGTTTGCGGTACCTGCAATGAAAACAAAAATAAATAGAAAGCTGTTACATGAATTTCGCAAAAAAATCAAATGATGTTATTCTTTATTTACAGCTTGACAAGTAGGAGTGGATACATTGAATTATGGATACATAGAAGTCCATAAAATAACTTAGATTATATAGAATTCAGTATATATTTTATGTATTGAATTAATGATGTTTTAAACTAACAAAATGCTACTACAAATTTGAAATAAATCCTACAGTTAATTGTCCGATTGTCTTGAAATATAATCCGGCACCTGACCAAGTGTGTTTTATCTTATTGTATTAATATTTATTTTTGATATATCGCATTAGTGAAGCGTGTATGTAATTAAGATTTATGTTTTAATATGGCCCTGAATTCAGCATAAAATTGTTAATTTGTAATTAAAGTTTCTTTTTATTGTCTTACATATTAGAGAATATTTATACATAGAGAAATATTTCTATTAGAAGAACGTCTTCGTTGAACCCATATTAAGTTCTCATGTGTTTCTATGATCAAAGGCGAATGGTTGATACAATCATCGTCTTTTAATTATTCTAGTTATTTATAAAATGGAAGTAATAGTTATTCAATTACGTGAATCAGATTTTTTAAATATTAAATGGAAAAATAACATATTCCGTATAAAAATATATATTGAAATATATTAAGATTTCATACTTGCTTTGTAATTATATGTATACTGAAATAAAATTGTATAAGATACAATAAAAATGTTTGTAAGGTTGTCAGATCTTTTGTATAATAAGATGTATCTAAAGCTGAAGCTTGTATCAAAGCCTTCTAAAACTTTTTTCAGTCTCCTTTATACCCCAAATAAATCTTATTTCAGTGAATTCTATAAATTCGTAAAGCTACATCAAAAGATATGTTAACACATCTGAATGTTTCACCTACGAAATGCTTTTTATTTCAGGTCGTCAAAAATATCAGCAATTAATTTATAAATGTTGTTAGAACGTTTTTAGAAATGTTTCCTTCCTTCTCTTTTCTATGCTGTTTGTTGTTTATAACTGTCCCTTCTACTAACTTATCTCATTTTTAAGAATTGCTGTTTTTATGTATCTGATACAAATTGAATGCCAAAGATAGATACAAAGTTACGTAACTTACATTTTATCACAGTGGGATTTATTACAACTTAATTACCATATCAAAAGAAAGAGGTTGTATTTAGTACTAGTTGTGCTTTCATAGTCAATGGAGAATACCCTATCTACTCTAACTCTTTCTTAAGAGTTTGCACTTTTATTTCAACGGAGTTTAACTACACATTTTGTGCTGACGCAAAAGGTGCTCTTTGGAAGAATGATTTATTAGTCTCCTTTGGGCAAATTATATATGTTTATAATATTTATAAATGGATCAATATAATTCAGTATCAGACACTTTTTCATCAAACTTTAAATTACATTTTAAAACATTGACATTTTCATTGATTTTTTAAATTTAGATATTAACGACACATAACGAGGCTGCGATGTGAAATTTTAGTATTGAGGTATCTCTAGACTACACTGGATAGCTGCTGTGCAATTAGACAGAGCTCTTATATAGCCTAGGTGCTCACGCAAAAATAAATATTCTTCGTTATATCCCTTTTTATGGATATAAGGGAGAAGCAGACGTGGACTCTATATTACAGTAGTCAATCTATACCAATATCTGATCTCAGACTTTCCATTAAACGAATTGTGAAATAGAGCCCTACTATTTATTCAGTTAATATTACGTCTACTATAATATTCAAACTAATAAAAGTAAAATAACTGACATGACGGAATAACCAAGAAGTTATTTAGTAATAGAAATATAATACAGCAAGCAAACAAATTAATCTGGTGAATTTTAAACCGAAACACTATTCCATCTATCACATTCCCTCGCGGTTGATAGGTATCTGATAATTACAGCAATATACAAATCAAAGTTGGGCGAGGAGGATTATTGTTTTCAGTTTATATAATTATTAAAGTTGGCTCACTGACAGCAGATTGTTTAGATACGTATTTTTGTTCAAGGGGTGAACATAATAAGGGTTTTAACAACATCTCACTATTCATTAAAACTTTAAAACTGTCTCCATTCATAATGTTTCGTTGTTTTACCTGCATATTCTGAATTTTATAATTAAATTTAGATTTGAAAAATATGTCATATTGGAAGTTTTATAAGTTGTCATACTTCCTCTACATCTCAAAACGATATTACTTCTTTATCTCTGATATTGGTTTTAAACTATTATCATGGATAGCTGCCTTTGTCCCCCCTACGATATATATATAACTATTATCATACAGTGTTTTGTTAAGATTAATCCGTTAAAGTTCAGTTAAGGTCTGCATAAGCTAAAATGCCTTATGCTTATAAATTTTTACAGTTATGAAGTACAATATTTACAAAAATTACATTAAGTTTTGTTTTTTTACGATAAAACCGTTTCTTACATAACAAAACATGAAGAACACTACTTAATACAATTTTCATGTAGAGGAACGGTTTAACAAACACAAATGTAGAGACTTACACGCACTACCAGGCTATTGACACTTACTAATTTAAACATTTGTTAATTTAACTTCCTTGACAGTCTGGGCAAATTTAGGTTCTTGAACATTCAGATTAACACACGGTCTGGAGGTTTAGGATATTACACTTCATACTTTAAGTGAGATTTCACGAATTTTATTATTATGCAAGCTGATAGTACTAAAAGTAGTTTACGTATATATCTAATATTTATAACGTGCTGTGAAAACGCGTGTTAACTGCGTTCCTCGATTTTCAAGAACTTCGACGCTTGTAATTAAAATATGCTAAGTTATCATTTTAATAGTAAATTTTTTTAAATATTAAAAACAATCATTATAATTTTAGATCGTGGTTCTTCCTTATCCGAGAAATATCTTTTATAAATTATGACTTTGTAGTATAAAATGTTTTATCAAGTCATTTATTCAGAAAATACCTAATAAAACCGCTTGAAACGATTTTGACCATACATTTTTTAAGAACTGTGTTCTGCTAGCCACCTAACATGAGACAATTAGCCACAAGGGAACAGTGGCTTGAGCAAAGAGTAAATATTAATTGGGAACGATCCCGAAATAAATGCTTTCGCAGTATGTTTTATAGAACATTTTGTATGTTGTAGTATTACCAGCATTACAGTTCAACTGTATATGTTTTATTTCTTCAAGTTGGAAGGTAACAAATCTTGGCTCTTTACGGAAAGCCATTGCTGTAATTTAAACATTAAATACGTTGACCTAAACATTAAGGTAGGCATTAATATGATTTGAAATAACATCAATCTAATTAATCTATATCTGAATTTCCTTATATGTAGTTTTTATGTTTTCTTCTTCTAAACTCAATATTTTGTTTTATTATTTATATCTCATAGTAATTCCACCATATTTATAACTTTCGTGATAATAATAAACATTTAAAAACATACACTTCTACAACAATATTTTTAAATTTAAACTTAGAATTCATTGAGAAAGAGTAGGTAAACCTGACGTGTAAACATCACAATTACCTCTTTAGCAAATTTGGTAATAGAATAATTCCCTTACTCATTTGTGTATATTAAAACAAGAAGCTTGAAACATAAAGCGACAGCATTGATGTTTACCTTCTTAACGTTATTAATTAACAATTTATTTAAATATTATAATCATTTACTTGAAGAATATTTTACTAAACAAATTACATATAGATAGTCATTTGGAAATAAATTTATATGTAATCTGGCTAAAAAATTAGAAAATGTCAATCAATTCATTTTAATGAAGCCCTTTGCTTTATTATGAAGTGAACCAAAATAATATAAACTAAAAAATGTTTTTGTTTAACTGTATTAAAATTTCTACAAAGTCATTTTTAACACGCTTTATACAGATGAAAATATTAGTTGAGTTATTCAAATGGGTTTTAGAATATTTTGTAAACACAAGACATTCATTTCAGAAATTCCCTTCATTTTTTATGTTTTACAGAGTAGTTGACAGACTTAAATATTTAGTTTGTATTATTAGAATTAGTCTTTACCATACGAATTTTTACATGGCTTTTTAGAACAGTTGCATAATTATTGAATGAGATTACGGAAACTCCAACATTAGTCGAAATAAACATTTCTTCATCGCTGATGAAACTTTATTTCACTGAGTAATCATGGGATCTGATAACATGCTAACAGATAAAACATGCTAGAATACAATAACTAACTAACTTACTAATGTAAATTATTTACCTTAAGATCATTGTACTTCATGTTCTTGAAGATGCGTTACAACTATTGCTAGTTAAATTTAGCTGATTAACGAGCATACGTCAACTTATGATTATGATATCACCCCTGATATGTACCAAGTTCAAAATATGTAGAGTTTTGAGGTTGATCTTTACACACCAATTTCAGCTCCTGAAAATATTTAATACTTTAAAATGCAAGCTTATTTTAACAAATTAATTATAATAACTGTTTTAAACCCAACACTCTCAATTAGGAGTTGGAGCAGAAACGTATATTTTTGAGTGCCACAAAATGGACATGTTACTTGTGCAAGAGTGTATTTTATCCTATTAATATTAGCATACCCAATCAAACAAAATATTTAAAAAATATTTTTCACACTCGTGTTATATTTTTTACTAGTATAGGATATTGAGAATATAGTGCGAAAAGTTTTCACAAATCAATAACAACAAAGACTAAATATTAAATCCTCAATTCGTCAGTGACGTTGCATAATATAATGGAAGTCTACACGACATTATTTAATAACAATTGCAACCCAGATAACATTTTGAATGAACTCTTAGCGATACTGAACTAATTAACAGCTGCACTTTCCACTGACGAATTTCACATAGCAAACGATCTCAATATTAATATAGACTGTCTTTAATAAGTTTGAATATTTATTTTAATTTTATTAATTGCCTTTATTTGCTCCTATATTATTGTTCAACTTATTGAAATCTCAACATATTTATCGACAGTGTAACAATTTAGATTAAGCAAACAAAGTTCCTCTATGGTTAATAGATAATAATATAAAGCGTAATGTTATATTATATTAAATAGAAAGTTTTTGCTGTGTCTAGGGAGTGTAAAGTAATAAACGTAAACCTAACTTAATCAAAGTATTCTCGGATAAAAGCCATAACTTGTGGTTAACGAGATCTATTTAAAACAAGCAATGATTATAATAGTAATGACTTTTTTTATTTCCGCCTAAAGCTGCAAATAATAAAAACTCATATTTCATGTTATATTTTATACTTACGTATGACGTAAACTGTAAAAAGGTTCCTATCGGTATATCTATGTTGTGATTTGTCCAGGAAAAACCGGGTGAATTCAAAGTCTAAGAGGTACTTCTCATAATTTTATAATTATATTTTTGGCAGACTTGTGTGCAAACCAAGGTTAATATAGTCCTTTGGTCTAATCTAACTCTTATAGTTTATGAAATATTTTGAGTACCGTGTTGCAAATAAATCTTTAAAGTTTAATTATTTTCGTAACGAGAATTATGTAATTAGTTTCAAAATGAAAAACGCATTCATGTAGCTAGAGATACACTATTATTCTTTTCTCTTAGATTGTCTTATATCACTTACCGAATCAGTATTTAGTTCAAGGCACTGCTATTCAAAATAATGAGGTTAGATGGAAAAATGATTCCACAACACACAAAAATATAAAGGCTGACTTCGAGCGTTATTCCTTACAAGTTTGTGTCGTACTCATGAACCATTTCTCTGAGGGTAAAGGAATTTCTGCAATTCGACCAATGCAAAGCACGTTTCATTCGCTTAAAGGAAGCATTTTTCTCGGTGAACGAGTTCATAATAGACCACTGAATAAATTACTAAATCGGTAATTGGTTTCTTCGGTGCAAATCTTTGATTTGAATTTGAGTATGCGTAATTAAGACAAATACAGTAAATTTCTATAACTCCAAAGAATTAAGGATCGTTTACTAAGTTATTCCATTAATTTCGTGTACTGCGTAATTATTCTGCTCGTGAGAACTGGTATAGACGTAGAACAAATAAAAGAGATTTTAGAATATAGAGTTGTAACCTAGTACAATGTTGGCATATTACTGAAAACCATGGGAATGACTAATCTATACAAGATCCTATGTACGGCAGTGTTTAGTTTAGGCAACGGGAAGCTTGTCAATAACCTGGTAATGCTAGCCTGTTAATAACATATAGGATTCGAAGACAAAATAAATCGAACCATTCACAGCAAAGTCAGTTTTGATATGGAAATAGAGTTCTTCTGATTCGTGGAGATAATGAGATGATATTTTATATATTTATTTCGATAATTATGTCATTTAATTCTTTTTTATATTGAGAAGTGAAAGGTATAAGCCATATCAAGACAATTGATATGTGGATTTGGTGTTGATAAGCTCTGAATATTTTAGAACTACATTGACTGGATAGAGGCTGGAGTGCGGTTTTGAATGGAGTCTCTATCTCAAATTACCTAAATAAAGCGTTTGAATTAAACATGAACTAGAAGTTGAGAACATAATACCGTTACATTTAGTCTGCATGGCTGAGAAAGTTTTAATTCTAAAATATTTACAGTACTATAATATTGTGTATAAGTGTGTAAGGTTTAAATATTCTTTAAAGTACTAATCCTTTATACTTTATTGAAGAATTTTGCGGAATGAAAATCGTTTTCCACGTAAAACCCGTTAAATTATATTGTAATTAGGTCTTACTTACTGCCATAAGACTGAATATAATAACGTGTCATCAGATAATTATTTTTTCGTTGATATCGTTTTCCTTGATTAAATAGTGTGTCTTACGTTATTCCAAGTACTTTTTCAGGCCTGTATGAAATAAATTAAATATTTACCATATTCTTAGTCTTTTCAGAAACAGACAGACCTGGATTAAAATATGCATAGTACCTTTAAATCATTTTATTAATTAATATAGTGCTGTTTTATAAGAAATGTTCCAGCTAAGGCTGGTGAAGTAAACATATAAGTTTAGGACGTTTATTAACTACACTGAGTTTTCTGCATTTTCTCACTTTGATCAACATACATAAATGCAATCAAAATATTATTGTTACTTACTCTTAATTAAATCGGCATTCATGTCCAAATTAAACCTACCAGAGACCATAATATCTCAATGAGTTTGTCTTAGAGGCTTGAAAACATATAAAACCTGACAAAAGCTTCTTTGGTGATTGGAGCTTAGAAATAGAGACAAGTGGTCCAGTGACATAATTTTTAAATCAGTAAGCGCAATGGAAATGAATATGAATAGTAATATTACATTTATTATTATTATATTATTAATATTATGCTAAATGTCATATTTTAGCAAAACCCTCTGTATTAAATGTCTGATTTGTTAATGAAATGTTTTTAGATATTAGTTATTAAATGTTTTGTTTTATAGCATCCATATAAAAAGGTAAACCTGTGAATATATTTTTCGTTCCAAACTATATGTTTTTTAAAAGGCATAATCCTTTATTACACTCTACAAATAATATTAATTTTGTCTTCTAATCAAAAATTTAAAAATCAGGTTTTACAATTTCATATAATGTCGAATATTATTTTTCATAAGTGAGACCCTAATCTAGAGTTTTTAATTATTTTTAATTTCTTGATAAACTATATAATAGTTGGTTTACTCAAGTCGAAATTACATTTTGTAACATGGTTGCTGTAATAAATATGTATATTATTAGTTATGCACTGGTGGAGATACTCCATGACAAATAATTATAACCAGATTATTTGTTTTGTAACATAAATAATAATATTTAAAATGGAGTTTGTGTTTTCTGCCAAATGAAATTGTACTCTTGTCATGTTAAAATTTTTTTTATTTATCTTGTTGCAATCTTCAATTGACAATTAATTTGATGTTTTGTACATTTTTACATTTCTTAATATAATTTTAGTAAGAGCACATTTCATTAAAAATTTTCAACAGTTAAACAATTTTATATTCCTGACTTTAGCTTTGAATTGTTTATATCCAACAAAAATAAAATACTTCTTCTTATTATATACTGAACTAAAACACTTACACCTTTTATTTGGTTTCTTGTCCCGGTTCACCGAAAACCCCGTAAACTGGGGTCTTCTTTCAATCCGGACTACTAACTATGTGCCTACAAGGCTAAACTACACAAGATAATGAGCAGAGCTCTCCAGTAGTTTTGTTCTAACATTTACAAGACTAGTAACCAACTAGGTTTGCTATTGGTCAGCAAGTTTTAGACCTCTGAACCAATCAAAAAATTCAGTTTCTTACAATGGAGTACTATTGTTTTAAATGTACAGAAATGAACTTGTCCAATTCAAGCTATTTCAGGGATGCCTTATTTTAACATTATACAAATCTTAGGTTTTATTTTTTTTTATTCAACTAAGCATATTAAATATAACAATATTTGGTTCAATTTTCCATTTTTTTTTATTAAACTATGTATTATTGTAACTATTTGCATATACGGTACAATTTGGATGTACCTTACTCTTCAATATACGTACATTAGTGCTATTATCTGTTGTTTTCATCAAACATTTCTCAATATTAAGATTCAAACTTTTAAATTGTGACGATTTACTGATGATATTACAATATGTTTTATTTGTTTAAAGTAAATTGCAGGCACTGAGTTTGCTGCCTTTGTATACTAAGTTATCTTTTTTAAAAGTATGTATATATATACTGTTTAAAGGACAATAAACTAATCTGTAACTCACGAATGAAAAATTAACCGAATCTATAGCTGTTTTACTGTTCATTGTAGGCTTCTAATTTCTTAAGCTGTTTTAATGAAAAAATCCAGAAATCTTAATAAAAAATCTATAAACGGAAATAATGAAATTTGCTAACAATCACTCGAGAAGTCGGGGAGAATGTGAGTAAAACCGCATTCTTTTCACGAGGTTCTTCATTTACTTTCTCCAAATGTACTATAAAATCATCAAAGATTTCAGGTTTAAAATCGTAGTCAAATTCAATGTCCAAATAGTGAAAGATTATAGGTAAAATCTTCTCATAATTAACGTGTGTATTTAAACCTACAAACCTAATGTATTCTTTGAAAAGGAAAATAATTTTGTCAATGGTTCCAAGAGATAAGTAAAAATTTTTATTCTGTTTTCTAAATTCTGTAACAAATTTTGTTTGCTTCTTGTCTCCGTATTGTAATTTCATAAGCAGATTATTCAAATATGTTAATTTATTTCGAAATTTCTTAGGCTTAGGTCTTTCGTACAAAATTAAATTACAATCTCTACAAACTAATCTTTTATCAATAATTTCTCCTCTATTATAACACTTGTAACAGTTGGCATTATACTCTTCCATTTTTACAAAAAGAATAAATGGAAGCTATGGAACTAAGTCTGCCGAGATATAAATTTTTCAGCGCAAATGTTTATGTTTATATTTCAACTACCGAGATAAAAAGAAATAATTTCATTCTATTGTACAACTATTTAGGATATTTTGTTTATGATTACAAAGATTATTCCGGAAGAAATCGAGATTTTTCATCAGCGAAAGAGTATATTTTTGAAGTTTTAGAAGGAATGAAAGAGAACAATATGAACATCATTAACTACTGAATTTCTCTAATATCGTTCTTAATCACATCATAGGCTAAAAATTTCTCAGAAACCACAACCACATAACAAATCGCGTTTGTAACAGCATTTTGAAAATCCATATTGATAATTATATCGTTCTTTGAACTAGAAATATTTGTCAAACTCTTTGTTGTATCAATGACATAAATGGGTCTATTTGCTATAAATTCTTTGGGGTTGTAATACATTTCCATATTTTTGTAGTAAACTTTCTTAAAATCTTGATACATCTGATACATGATTCTGAAAAGACCACCGGAAATGTTTAAATTTTGTAATTCATCTGGATAATAAGAACCATTCAATTTTACTCTGATATTTTTTACATTCAAACTATCGAACTTTGAAGGATTTTTTTCTTGATTATTCTGTCTATCTGTTTGAAAACCGATGATAACGAACTTGGGATTGAAGATATTTCTATAAATATTTGTAATATCGAACGAATAAGTTGTTCCGGAAATACCTTTTTGTTCAATACATTGCCAATCTAGAAAATTAAACGTGATGTTTTTGAGATTTTATAATTTCATCAATCAACTGAATTTTACTCTTGGTTTTGTAATCAATCATCGGAACTCTAATGAAAAACTCGTTAATTGTAATTTTGCCATCAACAGGCATAACATTTCCAGTTGCAGTCTTCAGAATCACATCATCGTCTTCAGCTCTTATGAAACTAATGTAAAATCCACCTTTATAGATCGGAATAGTAACATTTTCAAAAAATCCTAAGCCGAAATGTGCTAAATCACCGACCGCTTCAAATTGTCCAAATTTAAAAGTTGATTCAAAACTGTTTGAAAATACATCACTTTTGGAATAACAAATAGTTCCTTTAATTGTGCTTAATTGGCCACAGTTTTCGACTTCTTCTATCAATTTATTGTGTTTTTCTTACTTCAATCTTAGAAAATAAAAACGGTATAAAATTATCGATTAATCTAACATTATCAGTTCCAAGATATGCTTGACCATCTTGTTTTGTTAAAGTTCCAGAAATATAAAACTGGAAGTTAGACGAGCAAAAGTTATCTCCAAAATCAATATTAAACTCAGTTCTTTTATTCGGTTCATTCAAATGTTGTTTACTAATTGGATAGAAATTTTTAAACTCCGCCCTTTCAATATCACTAGCATATTTTCTGTAGTCCGCCATTTAATAAGAGAAATTTTAAACATCGTGTATCATTTTTTCATCGATCTAATGTACGTTTTTATAAGAAAAGATATAAATTTTAGTCATTTTTAATGATCTACTTCGTCATATTCGGGATTCTCTTCCTTAAATTTTGCGATCTCGGTCACATATTTCAATAAAATCTGCACAGGATAGTAACCGCTATCTATAATATTATTCCAATCAACTGTATCTTTATTTTCATCCAAAAACTTTATACTCAAGTGTTGATAGAGGCAAAGAACAGACATATGATCTTTTAATTGATAATGTATATTTTCTTGAATGAACTCTGGGGACAGATTTTGATATTTAGCAATGTTATACCAATTTAATTTGTTTACGTATAATCTCATCATATCTTCGGATAATTCATATTTTTGAGAAATATCATCCCAATGTTCTTTTTTCAAATCTCTTTCGTGTTGCATTATAAAAAGATCGAAAGCACTGTAATGTCCCGCCATCTCTATTTATAAAGAAAAAATTTCAAGTTTTTATAAATTGCCTCTTTTTTGCGTTACATTCAGCACATTTTCCAGAAATTCTTTTAACTCCATTGATATTTGCGTAATATTTTATATCATTTGTTGCAGTTTTTGCCTTACACCTCACACAATATATGAGCGCCATTTATAAAGGAGAAATTTTGTCATCATAGCCGCCTAATCCATTAAATCTGATGTCGATGGCTCTAAAACTTATAACAACATCTTCTTTAAATTTATTAAAGTTTTCTTCTAATTTTTGAAATTTGACAGCATAAGAATCATTGTATTCAACAAATTTATGACCAATATTCTCAAAAGTTTTCGTAGCATCTAAACTAAACTTATCAAAAGACTCTTTAAATCTAGTAAGTTTTTCATTAATTTCACCAACATCGTCTACTGATCTTTTACTTCTTTCATCAAGTTTTTTCATAGACTTCTGTTGTAAAATCTTTAACATGCTGTTTTATGATTCTCATAATTTTGTTTTAGTTCATTAAACATTTTAATAGGATCTTCTAATTGAATCATTACAACAACATCAAATGGATTAATTCCTTTACTAACACTGCTAACTCTTTTCCCTTTAAAATCTAAGGCATTTTTTAACATTCGGATCATGTAAATCAACAATATCGATGTTTTCTGATAATTTTAGAGGTTTTAAAATTTGTTCTTTAACAACAACATCATGTTTTGTCAATACCAGGTCGAACACCGACAATTCTTTTTTTATTAGCCAAACTAACATAATTCTTTTCAACTTTGATCGCTTCAGTAATTTTATCAGCTTTTTCGATATGAGACATTAAATTGGTAAATAATTTTTCTGCACCATCTTTAAATTCTTTTTTCAATGTTTTTATTTTATCAGCAACTTCACTTGAACTCATGAAATTTGCAAGTTTGTTATCATATTCTGCTTTAAAATCTTCAATCTCGACAGCAAACATATCTGAATCTGGAAGGGTTTGTAATAAATTTTCTAACTTGTTATCAAACTCATTTCTCAAACTATCAAAATTCAAACTATTATCTACATTTTGAATAATTTGTGTTCCAAATACGTCAAAAATATTTTGTGAATCCATATTTATTAAGCAATAATTTGTTAACAACTTCTTTAAAATCTTTACCAGTACTCAGTTCATTCAAAACAAAAACACATAAATGACCACAAATTGGGGGATCTTTATAGTCTTGAATCTGAGAATCATTGTAGTAGACGCTTGATTTTTTCAAATATTTAATCAATTCTATAGGTGGTTTGTCCTCAATTCTTCCATACGAATCAAAATAACATGCATTCTTATCATTTTTATAATAACAAATCCAATGCGTTCCACTTCCCATAATCGAGTCTAAATTCACAATTCCACATTCAAATTTCTTAACTTTTTCAGGTAATGTATCTCTCATGAAGATTCCTCTAAAATGTTTAATATTTTTGCAGATTTCTTCCAATTCCCCGAATGTTAAAGGTTTAAATTTTTTTTTCAATGTTTGATTTCACGTAATTCAAAGTTTTTTCATCTAATCCAGATCCTGTAACATCTTCCAACTCTTTATCTAACCAATTTAAAATGTTTCGAACAATAGGAATCACATCCTTTTTAACGATTGGAGCAGCTTTACGAACATAAGGAACAACATTTTTTAAACAACTGGAATATTTTCTCCAAAATCTAATAAATCTTTCAAAAGTCCACCATTTTTAAGTTCTTTCAACTGATTATAAGAAAATTCTATTCTGGTTCCTTTATTGTTTTTCTTATGTTTTTCGAGTTTATTGTATTGTCTATTTGTTAAAAATATCTTATCTTCGCCATTTTTTAGTTGATCTATTTTAAATTGAATACTAACGGGTATTTTCTTCTTAAAAGCGGATTTTATTTTTTCTTTCTGATTTTTGCTGAAGTTTTAAGACGTTCACCTCCATTTATATAGTTAAAATTTCAAGTTCTCTTCGATTCCCATTCCTAGTTTTCTCTTCAAAAACATTTCTCCAGCTGTTGGAAGCGCAACAAATCTTTCACCTAAACTAGCATCTTTTGATAAAAATCTATCCATTGCCTTATCTTGCAAAACTTTATCTGCGATATGTCTGGAATTTGTGTCTCTATGTTTTGCATAAAAAATATCGTGTTCCATAGCAGCTTGATCTAATTTATTTATACCAGTATCTCCTCTTTTTAGTCTTTTTTCGAGTTTTGTGCCAGGGCCCCAGATACTGATAAGTTGGTACGTGTAATTCAAAAGGTAAATTGTTGATAAAATCATTCAAAAGTCCACTACCCTCAATCATAGATGAACTTATTGCCGGCAAAACTCGTTTTAAATATTTAATTCCATCAGGTTTTTCAATCATTTCATCAAGTTTGTTCGAAATAAAATCTTTAATCGCTTTCTTTTCGTTCAAAAAATTGTTGTTTCCAGCCTTTTCTTGAGCATAAATATAATTAATAATTCCATCGAGTTTTGTCAAATCGTCGATATATCTGTATTCAATCTTATTATCACTGTATTTTCTCACACCTGATCCTTCGATTCTTTTTTCCCCAAATTGGTTTAATCAAATTGAGATATTTTTTACCTTTACTTGACTTTGGTTTCTTAGTTGATGGATCATTATTTTTGTAAATTGAATCAGATTTCCATAAAATTTCAGTATACTTTTTCAAGTCTTCTTCAGAATATAAACCGTCTTTTGGAACATCAGTGCCTGTTAATAATCTCCATAAACCTTGAGTTCCTTTATATGTTTTATCTTCAATAATTATATCATTATGTTCAAAATTAACGGGTAAATTTCCAATCATAAAACTTTTCTTTTTTTTATCCCAATACAAACCAAATTTATCATCCTTTGCTCTAGGAAGAAATTTTTTACCAATTTCACCAATTATTATATCCGTTGTTCCAGGACTTATTGGTTCAACTATTGTAGATTCTTCAATGATTCGAGGTCTAAATGGTGTTGAAGATGGTAATTTTGGCAATTCAAACTCAGATTCTGGTATCGAAATATCAGCAAATTGTCGTACAACTGGAACCAAATTCATTAAATTTTGATTATCGCTTAAAACATTTTCAATTTTGCCCTCAACATTTTTTATTGCAGATGTTACAGGTTGATTAATTTTTTGAATAAATTCTTGTTCTTTTTCATCAATTCGAATCTGTTCTTTAAATTCTTTGATTAATTTCTTTTCTATTTGATCAAGTTTTTTTGCTTCTTCTGAAGTTACGTTCGCCATTTATTTAGGAAAATTTTGAAACGTAAACGTGGAACGTGGAAACGTGAACACGAAACGTGAACACGGAACGTAAAACGTGAACGTGGAACGTGAAACACGAACGTGACACGTGAAACGTAAACACGAACGTAAAACATGAACGTGAAACGTAAACACGAACGTGAAACATGAACGTGAAACATGAACGTGAACGTGGAACGTGAACGTGGAACGTGAACGTGGAACGTAAAAACGAGAACACGAAACGTAAACGTGAAACGTAAAAACATGAAAACAACTAGGTTATCACACGTTTATATTGGAAAATTTATTCAAATATTTACCATTTTTAGGCTTCAAAGTTAGATTAATAGTTAAAAATCCATAGTCTTCTTTCCAAATTTTATCACACAATTCATTAAAGTGGTTAAAACTCATATCAGATCCCACATAATTGTTATAAATCTTTCTCGAATAGTGATCATCTTGCTTAAAAAATACACAACATATTCAGGTTATTTCTAATAACTTGTTTATCAACCTTTGAAAAGCATTGGGAAAGATAGATACAAGATATGTTTTTGTGACGAGACATTACGAAATATTCCTTAATAACGTCTTGATTTTCTAAAATACAATCATCAAAAACGATTAACGAATTGGGTTTACATTCGCTTAACGGAACTATGTCCTCAGAAGCATTATAAAAATGTGATATTTTTTTGTTTAAGTTTTTCTCAATATTTTCAAATCTTTCTTGTAATTTTTTATAGGCGTCTTGTTCTAAAGATTTACTAAAAACATACAAATTGGAATAAGGAATCAACCTATTGTAGATAAAATTCAATAGTAAAGTTGTTTTTCCACATCCACTTGAACCAACAATTAACAATCTGATTGGTTGATCTTTCTTATTTTCTTCAAACGTTTGAAGTTTTATCTGATCTTTTTGCTTTAAAAATTTCTCCATTTAAATAGAAGATTGTCATCTTGAAGCAACGCTTGCGAAAATGAAGCTGTTCAAGTTGACTTCAGAAAGCTCTAAATTAGTTTTAAACTTGGAACATCCTATACACTTAGAGGAAGAATCAAATTATTTTATCGGTTTAAGCGGTTTTTATTCTGACAATTTTGTAATAAATATTAGTGAAAGTTCTCCTTATTGTATAGGATTTAGTGAGAAGAACATAACAAAATACTATGGTTTAAACAAAGGATATTATACTTTCGATCAAATTAAAAATTCCCTTAAAAATTATCTGAAAACATTCAAACAATCAGATAAATCTTTAAACTTTGACGAAAACAAGTTTGAAATGCAAAAAAATTATCTCTCTAATAAAATTCAAATAAAATCACCAGTAAGAATAAGGTTTTCAGCAATTATTGTAGATTTATTAGGGTTTGTTCAAGAAACTATTGAGCCAAATCAGGTATATTTAGGAAATAAAACGCCAAAATTTAGACCGTTTGATGTAATTGAAGTACATTGTAATCTCGTTGAACCTAGTTTTTGAAAATCATACCGAACATCTTCACAAAGAATCTGAAATTTTGTACACTTTTTTCCCAAATGTTGCTTATGGATCAAAAATCAGTGAAAAAACCGAATGAAATCGATTATATTCCAATTATAAAAAATATTAAAAGAATTCAAAAAATCGTTCTAACTATACAAGACTCTGAGGGAAATTTATTAAATAATGAGAGTAAAACAACAATATATTTAAGATTGAAAAAGGAATAAAAATGAGTTGATGATGATGACAAAATTCAATATTTTTACTTAAAAAACAAGAGTCTATGCCATAGACCCTTTCAAAATCTTCATCCTGACACTGTTTTTATCAATGAATCTGGCTTTCATTCTCAAAATAAAAATTACTAGTTAAATTTCTTTTCTATCTAAATGGAGTCAGTTGTAGACCTACTCAATAATCAACTTAGATTTAAAAGCAAACATATCTTTACAATTGTTGACGAAAATAATGAATTTTGGTTTAAGGCTAAAGATGTTGCAGAAATATTGGAATTTAAAAATACGAGACAAGCTATCATAGATCATGTTAAAGAAAAATACAAAAAAGCTTTGAAAACATAGATTCTGACAAGGGTATCGAATCGCGACTCTTAAAAAAATTACATCCAGACACTATTTTCATCAATGAACCAGGCATATATTCTTTAATACTGAAATCTAAAATGAAGATTGCAGAAACGTTTCAAAATTGGGTTTTAGAAGAAGTTTTACCGAGTATTAGAAAATATGGCGAGTACAAACTTGAAAACGAAAATAAGCAGTTAAAAGATGAAATAAAACAGTTACAAATTAAAGATGAAATGAAATCATTGAAAATAGAGAATCAAGAATTGCGAATGGAATTAATGAAGAGAGATATGGTATGTAAAGATTTTGATAAGAAAAAACACCATGTTTTTGTGTTAGTTAAGAAGAATCACATGTGGGAATGGCCTTATTACGTTATCAGAGCTCAGAAACGAGAAATACCAAACCGATTAAAACATCTAAAAATAAATTATCCTGAATTAGAGATTTTGTTCATTGATGACGAACCAAATTCTATCAATCTGTATAACCAAATGAAAGAATCTTTGAATATTTTATACAACGGAAATCATTTTACTACAAATATGGCAGAATCTCGACTGATTTATAGAATATCTAAATTACACGATGAAAATGTTAATAAATTTTATTAAACTCTCGAATTATGATATTTTGTTTGTAAATGTTTTTGAAGATAAGGTAACCATTGAATGATTCGTCCACACTCGCAAAGAGTCGGTTTCTTTTGACTTTCTCGTTTAATTCTTCTAGCACAATCTCTACAAAAAGCCTTCTTGTTATCTTTACTATAATGCCAATCGTAAAATTTGGAAATATCCTTAATTTCTTTACAAACGCAACATTTTTTCTCTTCTAACGTTAATTTTTCTAATTTATCGTATAATTCTCTTGCATATTTTTTATGACAATCCTTACAATAATAGTATAATCCATCTTTGGTATTCTTATTTTTATGAAAAGCTTCAAAATCTTTAAATTCTTTGCACCTTGAACATTTCTTTTGAGCCTCCATTTATATAGAAAAAATCTTTGACTTTCTCAATTCATATTCATAAAACTTTCCGGTTATTTCTTCATTATTTAAATCTTTTATACTATAAGTTACAGGATCTGTGTTATTAATTTGATAAATCACAAAGATTTCTCTTGACCAATTGTTCTTATATTTGTTCGAAAATGTTTGTTTTTTACTAACAATTCTTACATGATCATTGACTTTAAATTTAGTTTTCGTGTGAATTTCAGGTGGAACATACTTGAAAACGGTCTCTAATAACTCCTTTTCTGCATCCTTATCTACGTCTTTTCGGTTTCATTTTGATTGTGCTATGAACAGTATCGTTATATTTCTTTACGATTTCTTGAAGAATATCGATCCATTTAAAGTTTTTATTAATCTCAAAAAGAACCTTCATTCTCTCATTTTGAGTTCTGTTATATCTCTCTACAATACTTGATTTCTCTTCGTTTTCAGTATGATAAATCTTAATGTTGTATTTCCTCAAAACATCGTTAAATTCTTTATTTTTAAACTCTAAACCCTTATCTGTATGAAGTAGGTTAGGAGGTTTGTGATTGATCCTTATGGCATCTTTTACTATATCTTCGAAAGCTTTTGAAATATCCTTGCCGTTTTTTCTTTTGATAGCTCTTGACCAAGCATATTTTGAGAAAGTATCAATAACATTTAACATATACTTAAATCCATCATTTTGATCTGAATAGTTAGACATTATAACTAAATCTGCTGCCCATAAATCGTCAATTCCTAATGTTATAATTTTTCTCTTTTTAAACTTTTTTTCGTACTGGTGCATGAATTTCTCGAGCTTCAATCTCTATCTCATCTTTAGTCTTCAATTCTTGCTTAACAGGTTTTGGATTTGGATTCCTTATAAACTTACTCTTGTTTGTCTTACATTTTGAACATTTTGCAGCAATTCTATACAATCCATTGTTTGAACGATTTTTGAATCTATATTTTTCGTTTTCTTTTTACACTTGTGACAGTGAATTAAATTATCTTCCATTTACATATCAAAGTTTCCAAGTTTATTTAATTCGTCTAATATATCAGATTTTGCTTCATTTTTATAGCCATACGGTACTGTATCGATCTTATTTTCTAGGACAATTCTCTTATCATCTTTAGCGTTCAGTGCCAGCTTGTTTATGGTAACAGTGTACAACTCATGTTTATAACTTTTGATGACTGTCATCTCCCTAAATTCTTCTTTATCTTCGAACAAACATCTCTTCAAGTTTTCGATATTTATTGTTTTATTTACAACGCTTCTCTTAATTCCTTTACACCTAACTGGATTTTTATCTAGATATTTTGTACGAGTACATCTTAGACCTTAAACCACAAAATTCTTCTAAAACTTCGCTATTTAACTCATCTTTGAATTTCCCTATTACCTTCTTATTTTTAGTAGTGAAACATTCATGATCTTTTGGATAATCACTTGTATCAAAGTCATCTATATTTTCTTTAATAATTTTAAAAGGATCTCGTTTCAATTCTAGAAAATAACTGTCTGTATCCATGTAACACAGATTCAAATCTGGATCAATACTTCTTTAATTTGTTGTAATAAAACTCGTACATTAGCAATTTTGAGAGGTCGAGAACTGAAAATCCTATGTAAATCGGTTTGTTAAATTTAACCTTTTGTTTGTACATGTGGCTCGCTATACAGTTGTCGTCAAAGATGTTAAAGCATTTGAAATTTGTTTTCTTAGCTTGTTTCATTGAAAATTCTTCATTTCCTAGTCTAATATCACATCTGTTTTTCTCACATTTTCCATAGATTTTCCAAAAACTGAGTTGTTCATTAGCTTATAAAAGTCCTTCTCGAAGTCGCTTGTAGCTTTGGTTCTCATGTTTGTGTTAAAATCAATGTATTCTTTCATAAAAGGCTTCTGATCGAATGCAATAACTCTATTCACATGTTTCAAAATCATACCTTGTTCCAAATAGAACTTCAAATTTCTCGAATGAACAACGTATTCAGTTTTATCCAGTAGAGTTGTGCAAAGTTTGTTTTTAAAATGTTCTGGAGCAAGAGGTAAATCCTTGTGATGTTCGTGTAAATGTGTTGGATATCCAAGATCGACTTCGAGAATATAGCCATAATCTTCGTCGCCAGTGAGTTCTAAAATTGTTTCTTGCCACTCTTCTTTTGTATACGTTTTAGGATCCATCCACTTGATATCGCCGTATGGTAAACTTTGCATGAGGCCATACCCATAAAGGTTATTAGCATCGAGATAGAGTAAATAGTTTTCGGGCTTTGTCTTATCAAAATCTTTTAAATATTTGTTATTTACTTTAACATATCGCTTAATACACTGAGAAATGCCCCCGCGAATGCCTTTTTTCAATCATCAAATACATATTATAATCACTAATTAATTGTAATTCTATCTTCGTTAATTTTAACATAGCATCCCATGCAAGACTGGGAGCTGTTAGATAGTGTGCTGGATCAAGCTTATAGCAATTCAAACAAATATTCCTAAAATTTTCAAAGATATCAGCGAGCAATAAAACATCTTGAATGTTATAGAGATCGGAGTAATTTCCTAGATTTTTTACTTTTAATTTGTTCCATACATTTAAGTAGTGTTGAAAATCTTTCTCAGATATGCTCTCGTCTGTCAAAAGTGAATAGAAATCTTGAATTCTCAATTCTTCTGTGTAATCAAGTTTTTCAATACTGTCGATAAATTCATAGGGAAATATGCCTTTTCCAGATAGAATTTTAAAGATTTCTTCTTCGTCATTTGGCTGTCTTTCTATTATCTCATTCAGTCCATCTTGTATAAAATGATTTGTATGTTTGAAATCATCTTTTTTGAGGTTTTTAGCTAACTTTTCTATAGACGATGCCATAAATCTGAACGTATCTACGAAAGAAAACTTGATGAACTTTCTTGGTTTATCATCTTCAAACTCATACCCATATCCTGAATTTACTGAATAATTTATGTATTTTTCATCGGTGTTTGCGATCAAATCAACGTTTCCATATTGTTTAGCCAATTCTTTTATGTACAAATGAGTATCGTAATTTGACATATTGTGGCAGAAAACGGGAATATTTTGAGGAAATTTGAGATTCAAGTTACAAGATAAATGAGCAGCACCTCGAAATTTACCTGTTAAATGACAATGATCTCGTACTTTTTTTCTTGTTTGATTATCAAAACCCTCACATTCACAAATATGAACAAAGACTGGAATTTTGGTACGCTAATTCTTCTTCTTCGGTCAATTTCATAGGTTTTTTGTTCTTAGAATTATACTTTTTAGCTATGTATTTTGATATTTTATTGAGCTCTTCAAACAATTTTGCAGGAACATTAGGCAAATCGTCTTCATTTTTGGCTCGATAAACATATCGGTTTGTACATGCGATTTGTCACATTTGACACTAAATATAGAGTAAAACCATAAGGAATGTGCTTCTGAATCTTGGTTGTAGTCGACTTTTGCGGATTGTTTTTGCATGTGAGAATCTTCTCTAATATGCTTTCAAAATCCATATAAATAACGTAAGGATGAGAAAATTTCTTTTGATAATTAATAAATGTTGTTGTTTGACCTGGAAACGGCATAATTGGCTTACAAACTTCGTGATTTTTACAAATTTCTAAATGGTCTGTTAAATCTCCAGATTTGTAGAAATGGCTTAAAACATCTTCTGCATAGAAATTTTTTATTTTTACACTTAGATAACTGAGAGAAAACGAGCTTATTTAAATCTGTTATCAAAACATAATGAGATTTGTCATCTTGTTTAACATACAAATAAATCGATTTCTAACTCGGCATCATAAATTTCTGAAATTTGTAACGGAACAATATTGAGTTTTTCATCAAAACTATAGACATTTACAGACATTTTCGGATAATTATACTTTGCTTTACTGCTTCGTTTTTTCAAATAATTGTATATCTTTTAAGGACATTGGATACTCGAGACCTGAAAATATCTCGTCATTTACAAATTTCTCGTATTGCTTTGCTCTGTCAGCATTCTTTTCAGGTTTTTCAATAGCGCATCGGATAGAATAAACAAAACAGAAATCATCTTTATTTTTGATATTTACACAAGCTTTCTTATCTTTGATTTTTCTTTGGCAAATCGATATATGATCCTGCGTTCATTATTTCGTGTTTATTAAGGCTCAAATCTAGTTGTTTGCAGCTTTTAAATGTCCATCCAGAAACCCTTATTTGGATGATTTATCTGTTCTCGATGTGTTAATTTATTAAATTGCTTAGTAATAAAGTCGTTTACATCAAAGATCTCGTCTGCTTTTATAGTAAAGTACATTGGACAAGTTTGTGTTTCACCGTTCACTAAAGTTCGTTCGTATTCGCATTCTAAAGAGAGATATCCTTTACTATTTTTCACAGTTTCTTGAAATTTTTTCGATTAAACTTTTAATTTCTGGGCGCAAAATAGAAAGATATTTGTAAATTGACATGAAATTGTCGTTCAAATTTGTTAAAATGTAATTGCTTAAATAGACCATGTATTGAGGATAAAACTTCTACATCAATGATATTTTCAGGTTTCTCAATTTTGTTTTTTTTGTTTTGTCAATTTCTTCGATCATTTCAGACTTAGTTTTATCGTTTGTTTCAATGGACAATTTCTCAGCGATTGATTGAATTTTTTCATCTTTAAATAGATTGAGATCTTTTTTACTTTCCTAAAAATTTTTCTTTAGTTCACGCAATTTTTCTATATTGTACATCTTCTCGTGACCATCGATTTGATTCTCTTTAGCCCAAGTCCTCAAATAATTTAGTTCTTTATTATAAATTTCTTTGTTCTTCAAATGATTTTTCGACTTATAATGTCGGGTAAAATGATGTTCGAAAACATCTTTTTTGCAGTACGGGCAGGATATCTTTTTCCTCTCCATTTAAATAGGGAAAATTTGAATCTGCCAAGTTTTACTTTTTAGTAAAATATCTTTTTATTAAGCTGAAAAATAGCAATAATTCAGTAGATTTTCTAAGGATTTTTATCAAAATTTGATAAAAATCAGCACAATTTATGGTTAAACAGCCTTTGATTCTTCTATTTATATAGAAAAAATTTTATTTAGAGATTTTTTAAATTTTCAATTTTGTAGTGATTTTTCGAGAAATATCGTTCACATTATCAACTTTAAAGCTAAAAAATTCGCAATAATTAGAGAAATTCAGTAGATTTTCAGGATTTTTCAAAAAAACTCTAGTATATATGCACCTTAAGAGCTGTGGTTTTGACCCTAAAAACACGTTTTTAGGGTCAAAACCCCGGTTTTTTGTGTATTTTGGAAGTATAGTGTTGATTTTTCACCTTAAAAGTGTAGAAGTATTAATTTTTTTCTATGTAAATGGCACTGTTACAAGAGTTGAATAAGGTTGGTGATTTAACATTCAAAGAATACAAGAAATTAATAGAATTAGAAGAAAATAAGAAATACAAAATTGTGAATTTGGAGAAAATGAAAGATAAATTCGGGTTTACAATAATTGCCGAGTTGGAAGATTGTAAAGTACACTTGCCAAACAGATTTTTGACTGTTTTGGATGAAAAAAAGATTAAAGAATTGAACAAAAATGAAAAATTACACTTGGTTGTTACTGGAAAGAAGACTATTAAAGATAAAGACTGTGTTACAATTAACTTCGTGGAATAAAGATTTCGAAGATTTCTGGATTTTTTCATTAAAACAGCTTAGAAATTAGAAGCTTACAATGAACAGTAAAACAGCTATAGATTCGGTTAATTTTTCATTCGTGAGTTACAGATTAGTTTATTGTCCTTTAAACAGTATTTTACGTTGATTTTCTGACTGTCCCAAAAGTGAGCTAGAACTCTCACATTCATATCTACCTATATATATATATAAAACCCTCATATAATGCAGTATATGCTATAGCTTCCTCTTAGGTTTACTATATTATCTTATCTCAGTGGTTCAGTCAAGAAATTATACCAATGTAATATACTTAATTAATATCGCAAAAAGGTCGCAACGTACTCTCGCCATAAGTATTTTCTAATAATGTCTTGTGAATTTCTTTTTCATATTTTATCAGTAACGTCCCCTTAACATATGTTGCAATGGAGCAAAGTTTTTGTTGAACTACGTTAGTAACTGACCCTTACCTTTTTTGTTCCTTTGGCGAATGTAAATTTTCGGTTCCACAATGGTAAAGAAACCAATTTCTTTTACTTTCAATGTGCACATTCACCATCTTTCTATACGAATGGAGATTTGGATTATGATTCATTCGGTTTTGATATGAATTCGTCTATACTGCCATCTATCGTCAAAAGCTAAATATGAATATACGTCACTCAATGACAAATGATATTCATTGAAGCAAATACAAAATTCCGAGTCGCTGCGTGGCATGTTCTGTGACACAATCATCTGTCGTTAATATTGACCATATTTACTATATTTAGAAAAATAATTACTTTTATCGAAAATGACCCTACTGCGGGTTGAGATTTCATGTATACCCGAGTAATGTTTGGGATACACAAACGAAACTGACTTCGAGAGGAACTATAACTTTTGCAGGTCGCTGTTGTGTTTTTCAGTAGAATGATACCAAAGAGAGTGATGAAAATATATGTTATTTCTAGTATTCTTTTTTGTTCCTTTCAAGCAATCAAATTTGTTATTTTCGTGTAATACTAATATATATGCCGTTTTCAGTCTAAATCTATCTAATGTATATTACGCGATTCAGTATTAAACAACCAAAAATATTTACAAACTTTCACAATTAATATAATAGGGATCGATTCCAATAGAAAATATTTTATTTGTTTTACAATACTTTTTTTCCTTTTTTTACGAGATGGGGAAAAAATCCCTTCAGATTTCCCATTGGGTCCGCACAATGGGGGTATGTGGTAATTCCACTAAAAAACCTCCCTCTATAATTCTACTCCTCTTCATCTTGGTACCACCTTGTTTTACAATACTGCTGCAAGTATAAGATAATTATAAAAAAAGTATCATTGTTTTACGGGTGATGGAATATGCGTAAAATTTTGTAAATCCTTTGAAATTTGCAATAGAATAACCGACAAACCCACACTACGGAGAGACATTTCCGTATGCGCTTTATTGATTTATTATTATAGTTGCGTTCGTAAATAGATTCTCTTGGGTGGTAAGACGTCCACTGTCGAAATCTGTTGTACACATTGTATTTGTCCTATTACAGAGTTAACATAACAAAATGTGATCCATGTAATCCCGTTTTATATATATATATATATATATATATATATATATATATATATATATATATATATATATATATATATATCAAATATAATAGTCAAAATATAAACTTGGTTTGTGCGTACAAAAAAGTACCTAAAACAGTGATCACCTTTTATAATACTCGTTACATATATAACTAAAATCATATTATGCATTATTATTGTAAATAAATTATTAAATATTTTTCTGCACACACTATTTAATGTGGAAATCTACAATAATGACCAGAATATCCAGAATTTATGATACAACCAATAACAAATTGGTAATGGGTAGTTTATTTGAAAAAAAAAAACTATCTGACTATAACAGAACGTTGAATATAGATTTTATGAGTGAGAAATTGGTAATAATAAAAATATCAACGTGTTTGAACAATAAAATTCAGTGTAATTTTATTTTTATTTATTCAGCGTTAGTGAGTGGATACAAAGTAATATATTATATATATATGTGTATTTTATATATATATATATATATATATATATATATATGTGTGTGTATTTTATATATATATAATTAAAAAATTATCGCATTGTTAATAAACTCACTCATAATAGCGTGAGTGAGTTTATTAAAATTTTATATCAAATTTAACGATATCACATATTTAAAACTATATTAAATGGGCCTATAATTATCATAATGTGGTGTTCATATATTGCAAATGTCATATTATGCATGACATGAAAGCAAAACTGAAAATAATAATTTAAATTAAGTATAAATGCGGAAAGAAGATAATAACTTGTTAAACTCACAAGGGACCATAAAAGATATAACTTGAGATTTGGATCAAGAAACTTTCTCGGAAAGGAACCCTATATATAAACTCAAAAGGGACCATAAAAGATATAGCTTGAGATTTGGATCAAGAAACTTTCTCGGAAAGGAACCCTATATATAAACCTCAAAAGGGACCATAAAAGATATAGCTTGAGATTTGGATCGAGAAACTTTCTCGGAAAGGAACCCTGTATACAAACTCAAAAGGGACCATAAAAGATATAGCTTGAGATTTGGATCGAGAAACTTTCTCAGAAAGGAACCCTATATATAAACTCAAAAGGGACCATAAAAGATATAGCTTTGAGATTTGGATCGAGAAACTTTCTCGGAAAGGAACCCTATATATAAAACTCAAAAGGGGACCATAAAAGATATAGCTTTGAGATTTGGATCGAGAAACTTTCTCAGAAAGGAACCCTATATATAAACTCAAAAGGGACCATAAAAGATATAGCTTGAGATTTGGATCGAGAAACTTTCTCGGAAAGGAACCCTATATATAAACTCAAAAAGGGACCATAAAAGATATAGCTTGAGATTTGGATCGAGAAACTTTTCTCGGAAAGGAACCCTATATATAAACTCAAAAGGGACCATAAAATATATAGCTTTGAGATTTGGATCGAGAAACTTTCTCGGAAAGGAAACCCTATATATAAACTCAAAAGGGACCATAAAAAGATATAGCTTGAGATTTGGATCGAGAAACTTTCTCAGAAAGGAACCCTATATATAAATTCAAAAGGGACCATAAAAGATATAGCTTGAGATTTGGATCGAGAAACTTTCTCGGAAAGGAACCCTATATTATAAACTCAAAAGGGACCATAAAAGAATATAGCTTGAGATTTGGATCGAGAAACTTTCTCAGAAAGGAACCCAATATATAAAAAACTCAAAAGGGACCATAAAAGATATAGCTTGTGATTTGGATCGAGAAACTTTCTCAGAAAGGAACCCTATATATAAACTCAAAAGGGACCATAAAAGATATAGCTTGAGATTTTGGATCAAGAAACTTTCTCAGAAAGGAACCCTATATATAAACTCAAAAGGGACCATAAAAGATATAGCTTGAGATTTGGATCGAGAAACTTTCTCAGAAAGGAACCCTATAATATAAACTCAAAAGGGACCATAAAAGATATAGCTTGAGATTTGGATCGAGAAACTTTCTCAGAAAGGAACCCTATATAATAAACTCAAAAGGGACCATAAAAGATATAGCTTGAGATTTGGATCAAGAAACTTTCTCAGAAAGGAACCCTATATATAAACTCAAAAGGGACCATAAAAGATATAGCTTGAGATTTGGATCAAGAAACTTTCTCAGAAAGGAACCCTATATATAAACCCCAAAGGGGACCATAAAAGATATAGCTTGAGATTTGGATCGAGAAACTTTCTCAGAAAGGAACCCTATATATAAACTCAAAAGGGTCCATAAAAGATATAGCTTGAGATTTGGATCAATAAACTTTCTCAGAAAGGAACCCTATATATATAAACTCAAAAGGGTCCCATAAAAAGATATAGCTTGAGATTTGGATCAATAAAACTTTCCTCAGAAAGGAACCCTATATATAAACTCAAAAGGGACCATAAAAGATATAGCTTGAGATTTGGATCGAGAAGAAACTTTCTCAGAAAGGAACCCTATAATATAAACTCAAAAGGGACCATAAAAGATATAGCTTGAGATTTGGATCAAGAAACTTTCTCAGAAAGGAACCCTATATATAAACTCAAAAGGGACCATAAAAGATATAGCTTGAGATTTTGGATCAATAAACTTTCTCAGAAAGGAACTCTATATTATAAACTCCAAAAGGGACCATAAAAGATATAGCTTGAGATTTGGATCAATAAACTTTCTCAGAAAGGAACTCTATATATAAACTCAAAAGGGACCATAAAAGAATATAGCTTGAGATTTGGATCAATAAACTTTCTTCTCAGAAAGGAAACTCTATATATAAACTCAAAAGGGACCATAAAAGATATAGCTTGAGATTTGGATCAATAAACTTTCTCAGAAAGGAACTCTAATTACTTTAATCGGAAGTGATAAACTTAAATCGGATTACACATATTTCAGTCGGTAAATTGGTATTTGTTAACTTTAAGGAATTTCAATATTTTTAAACATGTTTCTTTATTCCATTGATGTATAACAACGTTGATTTTATTTAAATAGTAATTTTCTTAGAGTTTACATGCACATACTTATTTTACTACTTAATTAAAGGAGTTGTTTGGTACACAATGATAATTTATACTTTTTTATAAATAATATTCTGCCTTATGGTTTTGTAGGATTATAAATAATAATTTTGTTGATGACTTGTACCCAAAATTGTTATGCGCAACATGTAAGAATGGAAATATAGTGGGGACTGCAACATAAAAAATTTCAGATAAAGTATTACTGGAATAAATGAATAAAAACAACTACATTTTCTCCGTGGGGAATTCCAGCAAAAAAATATATATTACTCTGATGGACTGAATATATATTTATCTTTAGGACATTTATGATGCTTTTCGATTTTATAAGTAACTTAGAAGATACTTATGATTTTTTTTTTTTAATTTCCGAACCCATTTATATCCTGGCTATCCCTGAAAATTAATAGAGCAATAAATAAATGATATTAAACATTAAAGGTTAAGTAAATATGTAATACGTAATCATTCACTATTATTTAGGACACTCTAATTCTCAATAATTATTTTTTGCGGAAAAAAGTTATGTGTGATACTGACAGTTAGCCAACTGGGACTCCGAACCCGGATCTCTCACTTGCCGGGTGTGTGCGCTAACCACTACACCACAGAGCCCTTAATGTCAAGATGCAATTATTTTTGTATTTTACCGTTTCGAATCACATATGTCCTTTAATAACCAATTTAAAATATGGACAAAAGAACAAGTACGTATTAAAAAAACTATTGATTTACATCAAAAAATTAATAACAATAGCATTAGCCTGATTTCATATCAATAAATATTTATTCGAAGCTGAGTACTTTTTTGTGAGTATAGTTTTAAAAGATAACTTCCACACATTTTGAACACATATATTGAATAATCGTATAGTTACGAGATTTGCAACGTAAGATATAATTAAATTTTTAAAAAATACTTCATTGTTTATCCGGACAAGTTTCATGTTTTTATCAATATCTTGTAAATCAAGTTCATCTATTAGCAGATATATTTCTTTAATGTTTCATAGAATTAAGCAGTTTAAGTGAAGATATATATTATAGTGTGTGATAATAGGAGTTATATTGCTGGAAGGCTCAGCTGCTAACGAAAGATGAAGTACTATGCAAACATCCCTCTTGTAGTAAGTCCTCCTTCAGTAAACTTCGTACTTGCTTGCACAAGACCTCATATGCTTTTTGCTTTACAAAAGCTAAACCATTTGTCCTTTTATATATATAATATATATATATAATATATATATTATATATATATATATATATAAGTACATATGTGTGTGTCAGTACATATATGTAAGATGTGTAATACATTTATTTTCTAAGCTCCCTAAACTTCTAATCTTTAAAAAACCTCCAAATTTACAAAACATATATATATATATAAGTACATATGTGTGTGTCAGTACATATATGTAAGATGTGTATACATTTATTTTCTAAGCTCCCTAATCTTCTAATCTTTAAAAAACCCTCCAAATTTACAAAACATTCACTCTAAACCGAAATTAAACTATGAAGGCAATCCAAAAAGTAATAACATCAAATGTAACGTGTGCAATCCTTGTAAGAAGCCAAGATGCGCATTTGTAAGATGTTAAAATTATGAATCGTTTAAAAATAGTACAACTGAAAAGAATATCCGATTAAAGGTAAAATTGATTACACAACAACAAAAACGTAATTTATCAACTAACCTGTACATTCTGTCCCAAAGATTATATTGGAAAAACCATCACTCCATTAAGACTGAGAATGACTAAACATCGCTTTGGATAATATTCATGAAAATACGAGAGACCATTTTCTTTTCTGCTCATTCAATTCAACACAATCAAAATAAATTAGAAAATTGTTTCAGCCTAAAAGGAATTTACCATTTAGAGCCAAATCCTAATCAAAATACAGATCTGATAGATTAAGGAAAGGTTGAAATCGCACTTCAATTAATTTTAAAATCAAGGCAACCAGATGGGTTTAAATCTAAGATGATCCTATTTTCCTTTTTGTAAAAATGTTAAGTTATATGTACACACATTGTAACATGTTTGTAACATTTACAAACATTGTACATATATCTGATTTGGATCTTGTTTTTTTATGATATTTATTTGTTAAAATTCTATTTTGATTACGTTTATTAACTTTTTGGTTTGGGTTCTGTTTCAATGTTTTATTAATTCAGGTGTGTTTTTAAAGAATGGTTCTGAAAACTCGAAAATTTAAACAAGAGCACTAGAATTTTTCTGATTTGTTTAAACTTGAAGTGCTTGGAAGAGTGTTATTATAAAATATGTGTTGTGTGTGCGCGAGCGCGCGCTTTTATGACTTTATAACCCCCAAAGTTAATAGAGTTCTTCATAACGCATTTCTATTCCCTTATTCTTTTTTGAATCAACTTTTTCTTATAACCAAGAGGAAATAATGTACTCTGGTGAGAATGATGTTTCCATCAAGGACCATATGTAATTGGGAGTGATAGTATTCACTTACTCACAGACAGACGAAGGATAGACAGATATATTTCTAGAAGGACCTGCTGAGTCTTTAACTATGGATCATATGCAAATGTACATGCAATAAATATTTCATACATAAAAATAGTGAATTAAAGTACATTATTTGAACAGTTCGAACATTCTTAAATAATGACAAGGACACATGTGTAATTATTAAGTTTAGTGTATGATTAGAGTGATTAGTTATAGTTAATCCTAAAATAATATTTTATATACTAGAATATCTAATAGTTATTAATTCCAAATCATACACTCTACAATCATCTAAAAAGCTGAAAATTTTCTTTATATCAACAAGTTAAATCAATTAACACCCACGTAAAGGCGGTTCCATTAGCGGTGATTGAATGGAGTGCAAAGTACTGAATGTATTTACTTACCACTTGTGTTTTATAACGGCTAACCATTTACTTTTTGTTGTTTACAATTACGTAGTATTCAAACAGAAAACCCACTTTAAAAAACATAAAGCACTGTACATACCGAGTAGTACGTACTATTCTCCAATACTGTATAATTATATTTCAATTATTGGAAGACGTAAAGTGATACTGAGCGGCCCTCATTTTACTTTTCAGTATCTGGTATGATAATTAGTGATTAGCAGTTCTATTCAATTATCTGCAAATAAAAGGTGTTTCATATATAACTAAGTTGCTATATCTGAGTTCTGATATTTTTTTGTTTTTTTTTCATGGAATATTAGGTTTATATTTTTGTCACGATAGTATTTCTAATGACTTTTTACATATGAATATTAAAAAATAAGTATAATTTACTACCTCTTACAGCATAAATTATTGAGATAGTTTACTTAATTTGTCTTTAGGCCAATCTGGACATAAAATCAATCCTAATAATTGTTTATAAATCTTAAATAAAGATAAATTAATATTTTAACTTGTCGGTTACATTTGTAATGGAATAATATGAACAAATTACATTATTGCCCTATGAATTTAGTCAAATTTAGTGGATGTAATTACATTCTTCTACCGGTAAAGAGAATTCGAATTCCTTAGCATACCAACCATCTTCGTTTTGTCAGACATCAACAAAATTGTCTCCAAAAAAGAACTGAAAATACCTTGGGAACAAATGTTATTTAGTTATTTAAAACGTGGGCATACGATTGTATGTAGCGAAAGTCTTAAAATAACTTAAATCGTCGGAACTGTAGCCGTTTTTCCTAATACAGAAATATAATTGGGTCCTAAAATCAGGAAACTTTTCTAATAAACTTTGTTTCAATAAACAGACGAAATAAACCTGTTTAAAAATAATTGTCTATCCCCGTTATTATACTGCCCGTTAAAAGGAGATAAATAAAGTTTTAATACATTTAGAAAGGTAACGATTGTTTCCTTTTTGTATTTAACTTCATAATTGTGATTTATGAATTACCGCAAAAGGATGGAGATTGTAAAAAAATCTAATTGATATCTTCAATAGCATTTTTTTTAAGTTATTTCTAGAAATTACGTTATAACGAATACAGTGTACTTACATGTGGATACAGGCAGTCGATGATACGTTTGCCTTTATATGCGTTTTTTTTCTTATTAGTTCACATTCATAAGCAATTTGTAATACAATCATCTAAGAGTTGTATTTTTCCACTTGTCAATTTGCATTATTGAAATGGTATATGGCATGTTCATGCTGGCAGATTGTAGGAAGAGAAACGTATAACTCTTGGAGTGCATATTCAACAGGCCACAAACTTACAGATAAAAGACATAAAAAGGACCTGTGTAAAAGGTTAATCCAGATAGCTCAGAATCCGTTTGATGCAGAAAGTATCTGGAGGGTGCATGTCTTTACTATTTGGTTTTCTAATAAATATAAAATACTATATAAAATAGAATAATTTATCCCAATATCGGAGATACCAAAGACTTTTATCATAAACTTTTAGAGCACTACTAGTCATTTTAGGACCATTTAGTCCTTTGGAAAGTGTACAAGAATTGGTAGTAACAATGAGTGGTTAACTGATATACTTGAAAATATAAATATAAATTATACTTTCTGGTATTGGTATTAAAATGTAATTATCATGTTTCTGTAAATTAAAATATGAATACAAACCACCACAACGCATTTTATCCTCAGGAGTAATATTGCAATAAACTGAATCCGTCGTCTTGTAAACACCCTTGTGAGATTATTGCGCCAAACTATTGTGGGTAATTCCTCTTTTGGTCTAGGCTTGGAAACTTTCATCGTAACTAGTGGGTAAGTAGTTATATCATCTATTACAGGTTTTTTTTAACCTAGTGATGATGAATTAAGCGTTTTCATTAGTAGAACTCATTTATATACAAATGTATATTCTGCCTGGAGAGCTGAAATTATAATCAATATTTCCATTTAAGCAGTAGAATAATATATGACACATATTTAAACATTTTATCCTGTAAAGTTACAGGATACATCAAACTTTGTATTGTATTTCCCCTATGTATTTCCCATTGACTGTCAAAAATATGAAAAAAAGGTAATTCCTCTTTTGGTCTAGCTTGAAACTTTCATTGTAACTAGTGGTAAGCATTATTCATCCTGTTACAGGTTTTTTTTTAACGCTAGTGTGATAAGTCTGGTTGTCATTAGTAGAACTTCCAATTTTATATACAAATGTATATTCAGCCTGGAGAGCGGAGATTATAA